>NW_026542596.1:104728037-105001203 GCF_028750875.1 Macrosteles quadrilineatus | reverse complement strand
AAGGAAAGAGACAGTGCCAGGAGGATCAACCTCCAGTCCAGCTGGTCCATCATCAGGGACAAATGAGGAAAACGTGAGTACTATCGATAGCTCAATTTGTAATACAGTACGGAAATGGAATCTGTATTTTGATGGGGAAAAAGATGTGGTACTATTTCTGGAAAGGTTGAATGAGTTAAAAGAAGCGTATAGTATAAAAGCAGATAGTCTGTTGCTAGCGCTGCCGGAACTGTTAAAAGGAAAGGCTTTATTATGGTATCGTAACTATAAGTCGTCTTGGAAGACATGGGCTGACTTTGTAGGGGCATTGGAATTAAACTTTCTCCCTCGGCGATATCGAGAAAAATGTACAAAGGTAAAAACTTGAGAAAGTACGTTACAACACCCTTGTATACATTTGTACAAACTTGTACAAACTTGTACACACTTGTACAAACTTGTACACACGTGTACAAACTTGTACACCCTTGTACACACTTGTACAACCTTGTACACACTTGTACAACCTTGTAAATACCTGTACACCCTTGTACACACTTGTACAACCTTGTACAAACCTGTACACCCTTGTACACACTTGTACAAGCTTGTACACGATTGTACACTCTTGTACACACTTGTGCAACCTTGTACACACTTGTACAACCTTGTACACACTTGTACAACCTTGTACACACTTGTTCAAGCTTGTACACACTTGTACAACCTTGTACACACTTGTACACCCTTGTACACACTTGTACAACCTTTTACAAACTTGTACACACTTGTACAAAATTGTACATTCTTGTACATACTTGTACACCCTTGTACACACTTGTACAACCTTGTACAAACCTGTACACCCTTGTACACACTTGTACAAGCTTGTACACACTTGTACAAGCTTGTACACACTTGTACACCCTTGTACAAACTTGTGCACCCTTGTACACTTTTGTACACCCTTGTACACATTTGTACAACCTTGTACAAACTTGTACACACTTGTACAAACTTGTACACACTTGTACAAACTTGTGTACACTTGTACAACCTTGTACACACTTGTACAACCTTGTACACACTTGTACAACCTTGTACACACTTGTACAACCTCGTACACACTTGTACAACCTTGTACACACTTGTACAACCTTGTACACAATTGTAAAACCTTGTACACACTTGTACAACCTTGTACACACTTGTACACCCTTGTACACACTTGTACAAAATTTTACATTCTTGTACATACTTGTACACCCTTGTACACACTTGTACAACCTTGTACAAACCTGTACACCCTTGTACACACTTGTACAAGCTTGTACACACTTGTACAAGCTTGTACACACTTGTACAAGCTTGTACACACTTGTACACCCTTGTACAAACTTGTGCACCCTTGAACACTTTTGTACACCCTTGTACACATTTGTACAAACTTGTACAAACTTAAACACACTTGTACAAACATGTACACACTTGAACAACCTTGTACACACTTGTACAACCTTGTACACACTTGTACAACCTTGTACACACTTGTACAAGCTTGTACACACTTGTACAACCTTGTACACACTTGTACAACCTTGTACACACTTCTACAAGCTTGTACACACTTGTACAACCTTGTACACACTTGTACAACCTTTTACACAATTGTAAAACCTTGTACACACTTGTACATTCTTGTACAAACTTGTACTTACTTGTACAACCTTGTACAAACTTGTACACACTTGTACAAACTTTTACATCCTTGTATACATTTGTACACCCTTGTACACACTTGTACAACCTTGTACAAACCTGTACACCCTTGTACACACTTGTACAAGCTTGTACACGATTGTACACCCTTGTACACACTTGTGCACCCTTGTACACACTTGTACACCCTTGTACACACATGTACAACCTTTTACAAACTTGTACACACTTGTACAAACTTGTACATTCTTGTACATACTTGTACACCCTTGTAAACACTTGTACAAAATTGTACAAACCTGTACACCCTTGTACACACTTGTACAAGCTTGTACACACTTGTACACCCTTGTACAAACTTGTGCACCCTTGTACACTTTTGTACACCCTTGTATACATTTGTACAAACTTGTACAAACTTGTACACACTTGTACAAACTTGTACACACTTGTACAAACTTGTACACCCTTGTACACACTTGTACAACCTTGTACACACTTGTACAACCTTGTACAAACCTGTACACCCTTGTACACACTTGTACAAGCTTGTACACGATCGTACACTCTTGTACACACTTGTGCAACCTTGTACACACTTGTACAACCTTGTACACACTTGTACAACCTTGTACACACTTGTTCAAGCTTGTACACACTTGTACAACCTTGTACACACTTGTACACCCTTGTACACACTTGTACAACCTTTTACAAACTTGTACACACTTGTACAAAATTGTACATTCTTGTACATACTTGTACACCCTTGTACACACTTGTACAACTTTGTACAAACCTGTACACCCTTGTACACACTTGTACAAGCTTGTACACACTTGTACAAGCTTGTACTCACTTGTACACCCTTGTACAAACTTGTGCACCCTTGTACACTTTTGTACACCCTTGTACACATTTGTACAACCTTGTACAAACTTGTACACACTTGTACAAACTTGTACACACTTGTACAAACTTGTGTACACTTGTACAACCTTGTACACACTTGTACAACCTTGTACACACTTGTACAACCTTGTACACACTTGTACAACCTTGTACACACTTGTACAACCTCGTACACACTTGTACAACCTTGTACACACTTGTACAACCTTGTACACAATTGTAAAACCTTGTACACACTTTTACAACCTTGTACACATTTGTACACCCTTGTACACACTTGTACAAAATTTTACATTCTTGTACATACTTGTACACCCTTGTACACATTTGTACAACCTTGTACAAACTTAAACACACTTGTACAAACATGTACACACTTGAACAACCTTGTACACACTTGTACAAACCTTGTACACACTTGTACAAGCTTGTACACACTTGTACAACCTTGTACACACTTGTACAACCTTGTACACACTTGTACAAGCTTGTACACACTTGTACACCCTTGTACAAACTTGTGCACCCTTGTACACTTTTGTTAACCCTTGTATACATTTGTACAAACTTGTACAAACTTGTACACACTTGTACAAACTTGTACACACTTGTACAAACTTGTACACCCTTGTACACACTTGTACAACCTTGTACACACTTGTACAACCTTGTACACACTTGTACAACCTTGTACAAACCTGTACACCCTTGTACACACTTGTACAAGCTTGTACACGATTGTACACTCTTGTACACACTTGTGCAACCTTGTACACACTTGTACAACCTTGTACACACTTGTACAACCTTGTACACACTTGTTCAAGCTTGTACACACTTGTACAACCTTGTACACACTTGTACACCCTTGTACACACTTGTACAACCTTTTACAAACTTGTACACACTTGTACAAAATTGTACATTCTTGTACATACTTGTACATCCTTGTACACACTTGTACACCCTTGTACAAACTTGTGCACCCTTGTACACTTTTGTACACCCTTGTACACATTTGTACAAACTTGTACAAACTTGTACACACTTGTACAAACTTGTACACACTTGTACAAACTTGTGTACACTTGTACAACCTTGTACACACTTGTACAACCTTGTACACACTTGTACAACCTTGTACACACTTGTACAACCTTGTACACACTTGTACAACTTTGTACACAATTGTAAAACCTTGTACACACGTGTACAACCTTGTACAAACTTGTACACACTTGTACAAACTTGTACACCCTTGTACACACTTGTACAACCTTGTACACACTTGTACAAATTTGTACAACCTTGTACAAACTTGTACACACTTGTACAACCTTGTACAAACTTGTACACACTTGTACACACTTTTACATCCTTGTACACATTTGTACACCCTTGTACACACTTGTACAACCTTTTACAAACTTGTACACACTTGTACAAACTTGTACATTCTTGTACATACTTGTACAACCTTGTACACACTTGTACAACCTTGTACAAACCTGTAAACCCTTGTACAAGCTTGTACACACTTGTACAAGCTTGTACACACTTGTACAAGCTTGTACACACTTGTACACCCTTGTACAAACTTGTGCACCCTTGTACACTTTTGTACACCCTTGTACACACTTGTTCAACCTTGTACAAACCTGTAAACCCTTGTACAAGCTTGTACACACTTGTACAAGCTTGTACACACTTGTACACCCTTGTACAAACTTGTGCACCCTTGTACACTTTTGTACACCCTTGTACACATTTGTACAACCTTGTACAAACTTGTACACACTTGTACAAACTTGTACACACTTGTACAACCTTGTACACACTTGTACAACCTTGTTCACACTTGTACAACCTTGTAGACACTTGTACAACCTTGTACACACTTGTACAAGCTTGTACACACTTGTACAACCTTGTACACACTTGTACAACCTTGTACACACTTGTACAACCTTTTACACAATTGTAAAACCTTGTACACACTTGTACATTCTTGTACAAACTTGTACTTACTTGTACAACCTTGTACAAACTTGTACACACTTGTACAAACTTTTACAGCCTTGTACACATTTGTACACCCTTGTACACACTTGTACAACCTTGTACAAACCTGTACACCCTTGTACAAGCTTGTACAAGCTTGTACACGATTGTACACCCTTGTACACACTTGTGCACCATTGTACACACTTGTACACCCTTGTACACACTTGTACAACCTTTTACAAACTTGTACACACTTGTACAAACTTGTACATTCTTTTGTACACCCTTGTAAACACTTGTACAACCTTGTACAAACCTGTACACCCTTGTACACACTTGTACAAGCTTGTACACACTTGTACAAGCTTGTACACACTTGTACACCCTTGTACAAACTTGTGCACCCTTGTACACTTTTGTACACCCTTGTATTAATTTGTACAACCTTGTACAAACTTGTACACACTTGTACAAACTTGTACACACTTGTACAAACTTGTACACCCTTGTACACACTTGTACAACCTTGTACACACTTGTACAACCTTGTACACAATTGTACAACCTTGTACAACCATGTACACACTTGTACAACCTTGTACACACTTGTACAACCTTGTACACACTTGTACACCTTTGTACACACTTATACAACCTTGTACACACTTGTACAACCTTGTACACACTTGTACAACCTTGTACACACTTGTACAACCTTGTACACACTTGTACAACCTTGTACACACTTGTACAACCTTGTACACACTTGTACAACCTTGTACACACTTGTACAACCTTGTACACACTTGTACAACCTTGTAAAAACTTGTACAAGCTTGTACACTATTGTACACCCTTGTACACACTTGTGCACCCTTGTACACACTTGTACAACCTTGTACACACTTGTACAACCTTGTACACACTTGTACAACCTTGTACACACTTGTACAACCTTGTACACACTTGTACAACCTTGTACACACTTGTACAACCTTGTACACACTTGTACAACCTTGTACACACTTGTACAACCTTGTACACACTTGTACAACCTTGTACACACTTGTACAACCTTGTACACACTTGTACAACCTTGTACACACTTGTACAACCTTGTACACACTTGTACAAGCTTGTACACACTTGTACAACCTTGTACACACTTGTACAACCTTTTACACAATTGTAAAACCTTGTACACACTTGTACATTCTTGTACAAACTTGTACTTACTTGTAAAACCTTGTACAAACTTGTACACACTTGTACAAACTTTTACATCCTTGTACACATTTGTACACCCTTGTACACACTTGTACAACCTTGTACAAACCTGTACAACCTTGTACACACTTGTACAAGCTTGTACACGATTGTACACCCTTGTACACACTTGTGCACCCTTGTATACACTTGTACACTCTTGTACACACTTGTACAACCTTTTACAAACTTGTACACACTTGTACAAACTTGTACATTCTTGTACATACTTGTACACCCTTGTAAACACTTGTACAACCTTGTACACTTTTGTACACCCTTGTATACATTTGTACAACCTTGTACAAACTTTTACACACTTGTACAAACTTGTACACACTTGTACAAACTTGTACACCCTTGTACACACTTGTACAACCTTGTACACACTTGTACAACCTTGTACAAACCTGTACACCCTTGTACACACTTGTACAAGCTTGTACACGATTGTACACCCTTGTACACACTTGTGCACCCTTGTACACACTTGTACACCCTTGTACACACTTGTACAACCTTTTACAAACTTGTACACACTTGTACAAACTTGTACATTCTTGTACATACTTGTACACCCTTGTAAACACTTGTACAACCTTGTACAAACCTGTACACCCTTGTACACACTTGTACAAGCTTGTACACACTTGTACAAGCTTGTACACACTTGTACAAGCTTGTACACACTTGTACAAGCTTTTACACACTTGTACACACTTGTACACCCTTGTACAAACTTGTGCACCGTTGTACACTTTTGTACACCCTTGTATACATTTGTACAACCTTGTACAAACTTGTACACACTTGTACAAACTTGTACACACTTGTACAAACTTGTACACCCTTGTACACACTTGTACAACCTTGTACACACTTGTTCAACCTTGTACACACTTGTACAACCTTGTACACAATTGTACAACCTTGTACAACCTAGTACACACTTGTACAACCTTGTACACACTTGTACAACCTTGTACACACTTGTACACCCTTGTAAACACTTGTACAACCTTGTACAAACCTGTACACCCTTGTACACACTTGTACAAGCTTGTACACACTTGTACAAGCTTGTACACACTTGTACAAGCTTGTACACACTCGTACACCCTTGTACAAACTTGTGCACCCTTGTACACTTTTGTACACCTTTGTACAAACTTGTACACCCTTGTACAAACTTGTACACACTTGTACAAACTTGTACACACTTGTACAAACTTGTACACCCTTGTACACACTTGTACAACCTTGTACACACTTGTACAACCTTGTACACACTTGTACAACCTTGTACACAATTGTACAACCTTGTACAACCTTGTACACACTTGTACAAACTTGTACACACTTGTACAACCTTGTACACACTTGTACAACCTTGTACACACTTGTACAACCTTGTACACACTTGTACAACCTTGTACACATTGTACAACCTTGTACACACTTGTACAACCTTGTACACACTTGTACAACCTTGTACACACTTGTACAACCTTGTACACACTTGTACAACCTTGTACACACTTGTACAACCTTGTACACACTTGTACAAGCTTGTACACACTTGTACAACCTTGTACACACTTGTACAACCTTTTACACAATTGTACATTCTTGTACAAACTTGTACTTACTTGTACAACCTTGTACAAACTTGTACACACTTGTACAAACTTGTACACACTTGTACAAACTTTTACATCCTTGTACACATTTGTACACCCTTGTACACACTTGTACAACCTTGTACAAACCTGTACACCCTTGTAAACACTTGTACAACCTTGTACACTTTTGTACACCCTTGTATACATTTGTACAACCTTGTACAAACTTGTACACACTTGTACAAACTTGTACACACTTGTACAAACTTGTACACCCTTGTACACACTTGTACAACCTTGTACACACTTGTACAACCTTGTACAAACCTGTACACCCTTGTACACACTTGTACAAGCTTGTACACGATTGTACACCCTTGTACACACTTGTGCACCCTTGTACACACTTGTACACCCTTGTACACACTTGTACAACCTTTTACAAACTTGTACACACTTGTACAAACTTGTACATTCTTGTACATACTTGTACACCCTTGTAAACACTTGTACAACCTTGTACAAACCTGTACACCCTTGTACACACTTGTACAAGCTTGTACACACTTGTACAAGCTTGTACACACTTGTACAAGCTTGTACACACTTGTACAAGCTTGTACACACTTGTACACCCTTGTACAAACTTGTGCACCGTTGTACACTTTTGTACACCCTTGTATACATTTGTACAACCTTGTCCAAACTTGTACACACTTGTACAAACTTGTACACACTTGTACAAACTTGTACACACTTGTACAAACTTGTACACCCTTGTACACACTTGTACAACCTTGTACACACTTGTTCAACCTTGTACACATTGTACACAATTGTACAACCTTGTACAACCTAGTACACACTTGTACAACCTTGTACACACTTGTACAACCTTGTACACACTTGTACACCCTTGTAAACACTTGTACAACCTTGTACAAACCTGTACACCCTTGTACACACTTTTACAAGCTTGTACACACTTGTACAAGCTTGTACACACTTGTACAAGCTTGTACACACTTGTACACCCTTGTACAAACTTGTGCACCCTTGTACACTTTTGTACACCCTTGTACAAACTTGTACACACTTGTACAAACTTGTACACACTTGTACAAACTTGTACACCCTTGTACACACTTGTACAACCTTGTACACACTTGTACAACCTTGTACACACTTGTACAACCTTGTACACAATTGTACAACCTTGTACAACCTTGTACACACTTGTACAACCTTGTACAACCTTGTACACACTTGTACAACCTTGTACACACTTGTACACCTTTGTACACACTTGTACAACCTTGTACACACTTGTACAACCTTGTACACACTTGTACAACCTTGTACACACTTTTTCAACCTTGTACACACTTATACAACCTTGTACACACTTGTACAACCTTGTACACACTTGTACAACCTTGTACACACTTGTACAACCTTGTACACACTTGTACAACCTTGTACACACTTGTACAACCTTGTACACACTTGTACAACCTTGTAAAAACATGTACAACCTTGTACACACTTGTACACCCTTGTACACACTTGTACAAGCTTGTACACACTTGTACAAACTTGTACACACTTTTACAAACTTGTACACACTTGTACAAACTTGTACACCCTTGTACACACTTGTACAACCTTGTACACACTTGTACAACCTTGTACACAATTGTACAACCTTGTACAACCTTGTACACACTTGTACAACCTTGTACACACTTGTACAACCTTGTACACACTTGTACACCTTTGTACACACTTGTACAACCTTGTACACACTTGTACAACCTTGTACACACTTGTACAACCTTGTACACACTTGTAAAACCTTTTACAAACTTGTACACACTTGTACAAACTTGTACATTTTTGTACAAATGTATACAAGGGTGTACAAAAGTGTACAAGGGTGCACAAGATTGTACAAGGGTGTACAAGTGTGTACAAGCTTGTACAAGTGTGTACAAGCTTGTACAAGTGTGTACAAGGGTGTACAGGTTTGTACAAGGTTGTACAAGTGTTTACAAGGGTGTACAAGTATGTACAAGAGTGTACAAGTTTGTACAAGTGTGTACAAGTTTGTAAAAGGTTGTACAAGTGTGTACAAGGGTGTACAAGTGTGTACAAGGGTGCACAAGTGTGTACAAGGGTGTACAATCGTGTACAAGCTTGTACAAGTGTGTACAAGGGTGTACAGGTTTGTACAAGGTTGTACAAGTGTGTACAAGGATGTACAAGTGTGTACAAGGTTGTACAAGTGTGTACAAGGTTGTACAAGTGTGTACAAGCTTGTACAAGTGTGTACAAGGTTTGTACAAGTGTGTACAAGGTTGTTCAAGTGTGTACATGTTTGTACAAGTGTGTTTAAGTTTGTACAAGGTTGTACAAATGTGTATAAGGGTGTTCAAAAGTGTTCAAGGGTGCACAAGTTTGTACAAGGGTGTACAAGTGTGTACAAGCTTGTAAAAGTGTGTACAAGCTTGTACAAGTGTGTACAAGCTTGTACAAGTGTGTACAAGGGTGTACAGGTTTGTACAAGGTTGTACAAGTGTGTACAAGGGTGTACAAGTATGTACAAGAATGTAAAATTTTGTACAAGTGTGTACAAGGGTGTACAAGTGTGTACAAGGTTGTAAAAGTGTGTACAAGCTTTTACAATTGTGTACAAGGTTGTACAAGTGTGTACAAGGTTGTACAAGTGTGTACGAGGTTGTACAAGTGTGTACAAGGTTGTACAAGTGTGTACAAGGTTGTACAAGAGTGTACAAGGTTGTACAAGTGTGTACAAGGTTGTACAAGTGTACACAAGTTTGTACAAGTGTGTACAAGTTTGTACAAGTGTGTACAAGTTTGTACAAGGTTGTACAAATGTGTACAAGGGTGTACAAAAGTGTACAAGGGTGCACAAGTTTGTACAAGGGTGTACAAGTGTGTACAAGCTTGTACAAGTGTGTACAAGCTTGTACAAGTGTGTACAAGGGTGTACAGGTTTGTACAAGGTTGTACAAGTGTGTACAAGGGTGTACAAGTATGTACAAGAATGTACAATTTTGTACAAGTGTGTACAAGTTTGTAAAAGGTTGTACAAGTGTGTACAAGGGTGTACAAGTGTGTACAAGGTTGTACAAGTGTGTACAAGCTTGAACAAGTGTGTACAAGGTTGTACAAGTGTGTACAAGGTTGTACAAGTGTGTACAAGGTTGCACAAGTGTGTACAAGAGTGTACAATCGTGTACAAGCTTGTACAAGTGTGTACAAGGGTGTACAGGTTTGTACAAGGTTGTACAAGTGTGTACAAGGTTGTACAAGTGTGTACAAGGGTGTACAAGTTTGTACAAGTGTGTACAAGTTTGTACAAGTGTGTACAAGTTTGTACAAGTTTGTACAAATGTATACAAGGGTGTACAAAAGTGTACAAGGGTGCACAAGTTTGTACAAGGGTGTACAAGTGTGTACAAGCTTGTACAAGTGTGTACAAGGGTGTACAGGTTTGTACAATTTTGTACAAGTGTTTACAAGGGTGTACAAGTATGTACAAGAATGTACAAGTTTGTACAAATGTGTACAAGTTTGTAAAAGGTTGTACATGTGTGTACAAGGGTGTACAAGTGTGTACAAGGGTGCACAAGTGTGTACAAGGGTGTACAATCGTGTACAAGCTTGTACAAGTGTGTACAAGGGTGTACAGGTTTGTACAAGGTTGTACAAGTGTGTACAAGGGTGTACAAATGTATACAAGGATGTAAAAGTTTGTACAAGTGTGTACAAGGTTGTACAAGTGTGTACAAGGTTGTACAAGTGTGTACAAGCTTGTACAAGTGTGTACAAGGTTGTACAAGTGTGTACAAGGTTGTTCAAGTGTGTACATGTTTGTACAAGTGTGTTTAAGTTTGTACAAGGTTGTACAAATGTGTACAAGGGTGTACAAAAGTGTTCATGGGTGCACAAGTTTGTACAAGGGTGTACAAGTGTTTACAAGCTTGTACAAGTGTGTACAAGGGTGTACAGGTTTGTACAAGGTTGTACAATTGTGTACAAGGGTGTACAAGTATGTACAAGAATGTAAAATTTTGTACAAGTGTGTACAAGGGTGTACAAGTGTGTACAAGGTTGTACAAGTGTGTACAAGGTTTTACAATTGTGTACAAGGTTGTACAAGTGTGTACAAGGTTGTACAAGTGTGTACGAGGTTGTACAAGTGTGTACAAGGTTGTACAAGTGTGTACAAGGTTGTACAAGTGTGTACAAGGTTGTACAAGTGTGTACAAGGTTGTACAAGTGTACACAAGTTTGTACAAGTGTGTACAAGTTTGTACAAGTGTGTACAAGTTTGTACAAGGTTGTACAAATGTGTACAAGGGTGTACAAAAGTGTACAAGGGTGCACAAGTTTGTACAAGGGTGTACAAGTGTGTACAAGCTTGTACAAGTGTGTACAAGCTTGTACAAGTGTGTACAAGGGTTTACCGGTTTGTACAAGGTTGTACAAATGTGTACAAGTGTGTACAAGTATGTACAAGAATGTACAATTTTGTACAAGTGTGTACAAGTTTGTAAAAGGTTGTACAAGTGTGTACAAGGGTGTACAAGTGTGTACAAGGTTGTACAATTGTGTACAAGCTTGAACAAGTGTGTACAAGGTTGTACAAGTGTGTACAAGGTTGTACAAGTGTGTACAAGGTTGCACAAGTGTGTACAAGAGTGTACAATCGTGTACAAGCTTGTACAAGTGTGTACAAGGGTGTACAGGTTTGTACAAGGTTGTACAAGTGTGTACAAGGTTGTACAAGTGTGTACAAGAATGTACAAGTTTGTACAAGTGTGTACAAGTTTGTACAAGTGTGTACAAGTTTGTACAAGTTTGTACAAATGTATACAAGGGTGTACAAAAGTGTACAAGGGTGCACAAGTTTGTACAAGGGTGTACAAGTGTGTACAAGCTTGTAAAAGTGTGTACAAGCTTGTACAAGTGTGTACAAGGGTGTACAGGTTTGTACAATTTTGTACAAGTGTTTACAAGGGTGTACAAGTATGTACAAGAATGTACAAGTTTGTACAAGTGTGTACAAGTTTGTAAAAGGTTGTACATGTGTGTACAAGGGTGTACAAGTGTGTACAAGGGTGCACAAGTGTGTACAAGGGTGTACAATCGTGTACAAGCTTGTACAAGTGTGTACAAGGGTGTACAGGTTTGTACAAGGTTGTACAAGTGTGTACAAGGGTGTACAAATGTATACAAGGATGTAAAAGTTTGTACAAGTGTGTACAAGTTTGTACAAGGTTGTACAAGTAAGTACAAGTTTGTACAAGAATGTACAAGTGTGTACAAGGTTTTACAATTGTGTAAAAGGTTGTACAAGTGTGTACAAGGTTGTACAAGTGTGTACAAGCTTGTACAAGTGTGTACAAGCTTGTACAAGTGTGTACAAGGTTGTACAAGTGTGTACAAGGTTGTACAAGTGTGTACAAGCTTGTACAAGTGTGTACAAGGTTGTACAAGTGTGTACAAGGTTGTTCAAGTGTGTACATGTTTGTACAAGTGTGTTTAAGTTTGTACAAGGTTGTACAAATGTGTACAAGGGTGTACAAAAGTGTTCAAGGGTGCACAAGTTTGTACAAGGGTGTACAAGTGTGTACAAGCTTGTACAAGTGTGTACAAGGGTGTACAGGTTTGTACAAGGTTGTACAAGTGTGTACAAGGGTGTACAAGTATGTACAAGAATGTAAAATTTTGTACAAGTGTGTACAAGGGTGTACAAGTGTGTACAAGGTTGTACAAGTGTGTACAAGGTTTTACAATTGTATACAAGGTTGTACAAGTGTGTACAAGGTTGTACAAGTGTCTACGAGGTTGTACAAGTGTGTACAAGGTTGTACAAGTGTGTACAAGGTTGTACAAGTGTGTACAAGTTTGTACAAGGTTGTACACGTGTGTAAAAGGTTTTACAATTGTGTACAAGGTTGTACAAGTGTGTACAAGGATGTACAAGTGTGTACAAGGTTGTACAAGTGTGTACAAGGTTGTACAAGTGTGTACAAGGTTGTACAAGTGTACACAAGTTTGTACAAGTGTGTACAAGTTTGTACAAGTGTGTACAAGTTTGTACAAGTTTGTACAAATGTGTACAAGGGTGTACAAAAGTGTACAAGGGTGCACAAGTTTGTACAAGGGTGTACAAGTGTGTACAAGGGTGTACAAGTATGTACAAGAATGTACAATTTTGTACAAGTGTGTACAAGTTTGTAAAAGGTTGTACAAGTGTGTACAAGGGTGTACAAGTGTGTACAAGGTTGTATAAGTGTGTACAAGCTTGAACAAGTGTGTACAAGGTTGTACAAGTGTGTACAAGGTTGTACAAGTGTGTACAAGGTTGCACAAGTGTGTACAAGAGTGTACAATCGTGTACAAGCTTGTACAAGTGTGTACAAGGGTGTACAGGTTTGTACAAGGTTGTACAAGTGCGTACAAGGTTGTACAAGTGTGTACAAGGTTGTACAAGTTTGTACAAGGGTGTACAAGTTTGTACAAGTGTGTACAAGTTTGTACAAGTGTGTACAAGTTTGTACAAGTTTGTACAAATGTATACAAGGGTGTACAAAAGTGTACAAGGGTGCACAAGTTTGTACAAGGGTGTACAAGTGTGTACAAGCTTGTACAAGTGTGTACAAGCTTGTACAAGTGTGTACAAGGGTGTACAGGTTTGTACAAGGTTGTACAAGTGTTTACAAGGGTGTACAAGTATGTACAAGAATGTACAAGTTTGTACAAGTGTGTACAAGTTTGTAAAAGGTTGTACAAGTGTGTACAAGGGTGTACAAGTGTGTACAAGGGTGCACAAGTGTGTACAAGGGTGTACAATCGTGTACAAGCTTGTACAAGTGTGTACAAGGGTGTACAGGTTTGTACAAGGTTGTACAAGTGTGTACAAGGTTGTACAAGTGTGTACAAGCTTGTACAAGTGTGTACAAGGTTGTACAAGTGTGTACAAGGTTGTACAAGTGTGTACAAGCTTGTACAAGTGTGTACAAGGTTTGTACAAGTGTGTAAAAGGTTGTTCAAGTGTGTACATGTTTGTACAAGTGTGTTTAAGTTTGTACAAGGTTGTACAAATGTGTACAAGGGTGTACAAAAGTGTTCAAGGGTGCACAAGTTTGTACAAGGGTGTACAAGTGTGTACAAGCTTGTACAAGTGTGTACAAGCTTGTACAAGTGTGTACAAGCTTGTACAAGTGTGTACAAGGGTGTACAAGTATGTACAAGAATGTAAAATTTGGTACAAGTGTGTACAAGGGTGTACAAGTGTTTACAAGGTTGTAAAAGTGTGTACAAGGTTTTACAATTGTGTACAAGGTTGTACAAGTGTGTACAAGGTTGTACAAGTGTGTACAAGGTTGTACAAGTGTGTACGAGGTTGTACAAGTGTGTACAAGGTTGTACAAGTGTGTACAAGGTTGTACAAGTGTGTACAAGGTTGTACAAGTGTACACAAGTTTGTACAAGTGTGTACAAGTTTGTACAAGTGTGTACAAGTTTGTACAAGGTTGTACAAATGTGTACAAGGGTGTACAAAAGTGTACAAGGGTGCACAAGTTTGTACAAGGGTGTACAAGTGTGTACAAGCTTGTACAAGTGTGTACAAGCTTGTACAAGTGTGTACAAGCTTGTACAAGTGTGTACAAGGGTGTACAGGTTTGTACAAGGTTGTACAAGTGTGTACAAGGGTGTACAAGTATGTACAAGAATGTACAATTTTGTACAGTGTGTACAATTTTATAAAAGGTTGTACAAGTGTGTACAAGGGTGTACAAGTGTGTACAAGGTTGTACAAGTGTGTACAAGCTTGAACAAGTGTGTACAAGGTTGTACAAGTGTGTACAAGGTTGTACAAGTGTGTACAAGGTTGCACAAGTGTGTACAAGAGTGTACAATCGTGTACAAGCTTGTACAAGTGTGTACAAGGGTGTACAGGTTTGTACAAGGTTGTACAAGTGTGTACAAGGTTGTACAAGTGTGTACAAGGGTGTACAAGTTTGTACAAGTGTGTACAAGTTTGTACAAGTGTGTACAAGTTTGTACAAGTTTGTACAAATGTATACAAGGGTGTACAAAAGTGTACAAGGGTGCACAAGTTTGTACAAGGGTGTACAAGTGTGTACAAGCTTGTACAAGTGTGTACAAGCTTGTACAAGTGTGTACAAGGGTGTACAAGTATGTACAAGAATGTACAAGTGTGTACAAGCTTGTACAAGTGTGTACAAGGGTGTACAAGTATGTACAAGAATGTAAAATTTGGTACAAGTGTGTACAAGGGTGTACAAGTGTTTACAAGGTTGTAAAAGTGTGTACAAGGTTTTACAATTGTGTACAAGGTTGTACAAGTGTGTACAAGGTTGTACAAGTGTGTACGAGGTTGTACAAGTGTGTACAAGGTTGTACAAGTGTGTACAAGGTTGTACAAGTGTGTACAAGGTTGTACAAGTGTACACAAGTTTGTACAAGTGTGTACAAGTTTGTACAAGTGTGTACAAGTTTGTACAAGGTTGTACAAATGTGTACAAGGGTGTACAAAAGTGTACAAGGGTGCACAAGTTTGTACAAGGGTGTACAAGTGTGTACAAGCTTGTACAAGTGTGTACAAGCTTGTACAAGTGTGTACAAGCTTGTACAAGTGTGTACAAGGGTGTACAGGTTTGTACAAGGTTGTACAAGTGTGTACAAGGGTGTACAAGTATGTACAAGAATGTACAATTTTGTACAGTGTGTACAATTTTATAAAAGGTTGTACAAGTGTGTACAAGGGTGTACAAGTGTGTACAAGGTTGTACAAGTGTGTACAAGCTTGAACAAGTGTGTACAAGGTTGTACAAGTGTGTACAAGGTTGTACAAGTGTGTACAAGGTTGCACAAGTGTGTACAAGAGTGTACAATCGTGTACAAGCTTGTACAAGTGTGTACAAGGGTGTACAGGTTTGTACAAGGTTGTACAAGTGTGTACAAGGTTGTACAAGTGTGTACAAGGGTGTACAAGTTTGTACAAGTGTGTACAAGTTTGTACAAGTGTGTACAAGTTTGTACAAGTTTGTACAAATGTATACAAGGGTGTACAAAAGTGTACAAGGGTGCACAAGTTTGTACAAGGGTGTACAAGTGTGTACAAGCTTGTACAAGTGTGTACAAGCTTGTACAAGTGTGTACAAGGGTGTACAAGTATGTACAAGAATGTACAAGTTTGTACAAGTGTGTACAAGTTTGTAAAAGGTTGTACATGTGTGTACAAGGGTGTACAAGTGTGTACAAGGGTGCACAAGTGTGTACAAGGGTGTACAATCGTGTACAAGCTTGTACAAGTGTGTACAAGGGTGTACAGGTTTGTACAAGGTTGTACAAGTGTGTACAAGGGTGTAAAAATGTATACAAGGATGTAAAAGTTTGTACAAGTGTGTACAAGTTTGTACAAGGTTGTACAAGTAAGTACAAGTTTGTACAAGAATGTACAAGTGTGTACAAGGTTTTACAATTGTGTAAAAGGTTGTACAAGTGTGTACAAGGTTGTACAAGTGTGTACAAGGTTGTACAAGTGTGTACAAGGTTGTACAAGTGTGTACAAGGTTGTACAAGTGTGTACAAGCTTGTACAAGTGTGTACAAGGTTGTACAAGTGTGTACAAGGTTGTACAAGTGTGTACAAGGTTGTTCAAGTGTGTACATGTTTGTACAAGTGTGTTTAAGTTTGTACAAGGTTGTACAAATGTGTACAAGGGTGTACAAAAGTGTTCAAGGGTGCACAAGTTTGTACAAGGGTGTACAAGTGTGTACAAGCTTGTACAAGTGTGTACAACCTTGTACAAGTGTGTACAAGCTTGTACAAGTGTGTACAAGGGTGTACAGGTTTGTACAAGGTTGTACAAGTGTGTACAAAGGTGTACAAGTATGTACAAGAATGTAAAATTTTGTACAAGTGTGTACAAGGGTGTACAAGTGTGTACAAGGTTGTACAAGTGTGTACAAGGTTTTACAATTGTGTACAAGGTTGTACAAGTGTGTACAAGGTTGTACAAGTGTGTACGAGGTTGTACAAGTGTGTACAAGGTTGTACAAGTGTGTACAAGGTTGTACAAGTGTGTACAAGGTTGTACAAGTGTACACAAGTTTGTACAAGTGTGTACAAGTTTGTAGAAGTGTGTACAAGTTTGTACAAGGTTGTACAAATGTGTACAAGGGTGTACAAAAGTGTACAAGGGTGCACAAGTTTGTACAAGGGTGTACAAGTGTGTACAAGCTTGTACAAGTGTGTACAAGCTTGTACAAGTGTGTACAAGGGTGTACAGGTTTGTACAAGGTTGTACAAGTGTGTACAAGGGTGTACAAGTATGTACAAGAATGTACAATTTTGTACAAGTGTGTACAAGTTTGTACAAGGTTGTACAAATGTGTACAAGGGTGTACAAAAGTGTACAAGGGTGCACAAGTTTGTACAAGGGTGTACAAGTGTGTACAAGCTTGTACAAGTGTGTACAAGCTTGTACAAGTGTGTACAAGGGTGTACAGGTTTGTACAAGGTTGTACAAGTGTGTACAAGGGTGTACAAGTATGTACAAGAATGTACAATTTTGTACAGTGTGTACAATTTTATAAAAGGTTGTACAAGTGTGTACAAGGGTGTACAAGTGTGTACAAGGTTGTACAAGTGTGTACAAGCTTGAACAAGTGTGTACAAGGTTGTACAAGTGTGTACAAGGTTGTACAAGTGTGTACAAGGTTGCACAAGTGTGTACAAGAGTGTACAATCGTGTACAAGCTTGTACAAGTGTGTACAAGGGTGTACAGGTTTGTACAAGGTTGTACAAGTGTGTACAAGGTTGTACAAGTGTGTACAAGGGTGTACAAGTTTGTACAAGTGTGTACAAGTTTGTACAAGTGTGTACAAGTTTGTACAAGTGTGTACAAGTTTGTACAAGTTTGTACAAATGTATACAAGGGTGTACAAAAGTGTACAAGGGTGCACAAGTTTGTACAAGGGTGTACAAGTGTGTACAAGCTTGTACAAGTGTGTACAAGCTTGTACAAGTGTGTACAAGGGTGTACAAGTATGTACAAGAATGTACAAGTTTGTACAAGTGTGTACAAGTTTGTAAAAGGTTGTACATGTGTGTACAAGGGTGTACAAGTGTGTACAAGGGTGCACAAGTGTGTACAAGGGTGTACAATCGTGTACAAGCTTGTACAAGTGTGTACAAGGGTGTACAGGTTTGTACAAGGTTGTACAAGTGTGTACAAGGGTGTACAAATGTATACAAGGATGTAAAAGTTTGTACAAGTGTGTACAAGTTTGTACAAGGTTGTACAAGTAAGTACAAGTTTGTACAAGAATGTACAAGTGTGTACAAGGTTTTACAATTGTGTAAAAGGTTGTACAAGTGTGTACAAGGTTGTACAAGTGTGTACAAGGTTGTACAAGTGTGTACAAGGTTGTACAAGTGTGTACAAGGTTGTACAAGTGTGTACAAGCTTGTACAAGTGTGTACAAGGTTGTACAATTGTGTACAAGGTTGTTCAAGTGTGTACATGTTTGTACAAGTGTGTTTAAGTTTGTACAAGGTTGTACAAATGTGTACAAGGGTGTACAAAAGTGTTCAAGGGTGCACAAGTTTGTACAAGGGTGTACAAGTGTGTACAAGCTTGTACAAGTGTGTACAACCTTGTACAAGTGTGTACAAGCTTGTACAAGTGTGTACAAGGGTGTACAGGTTTGTACAAGGTTGTACAAGTGTGTACAAAGGTGTACAAGTATGTACAAGAATGTAAAATTTTGTACAAGTGTGTACAAGGGTGTACAAGTGTGTACAAGGTTGTACAAGTGTGTACAAGGTTTTACAATTGTGTACAAGGTTGTACAAGTGTGTACAAGGTTGTACAAGTGTGTACAAGGTTGTACAAGTGTGTACGAGGTTGTACAAGTGTGTACAAGGTTGTACAAGTGTGTACAAGGTTGTACAAGTGTGTACAAGGTTGTACAAGTGTACACAAGTTTGTACAAGTGTGTACAAGTTTGTACAAGTGTGTACAAGTTTGTACAAGGTTGTACAAATGTGTACAAGGGTGTACAAAAGTGTTCAAGGGTGCACAAGTTTGTACAAGGGTGTACAAGTGTGTACAAGCTTGTACAAGTGTGTACAAGCTTGTGCAAGTGTGTACAAGCTTGTACAAGTGTGTACAAGGGTGTACAGGTTTGTACAAGGGTGTACAGGTTTGTACAAGGTTGTACAAGTGTGTACAAGGGTGTACAAGTATGTACAAGAATGTAAAATTTTGTACAAGTGTGTACAAGGGTGTACAAGTGTTTACAAGGTTGTAAAAGTGTGTACAAGGCTTTACAATTGTGTACAAGGTTGTACAAGTGTGTACAAGGTTGTACAAGTGTGTACGAGGTTGTACAAGTGTGTACAAGGTTGTACAAGTGTGTACAAGGTTGTACAAGTGTGTACAAGGTTGTACAAGTGTACACAAGTTTGTACAAGGTTGTACAAATGTGTACAAGGGTGTACAAAAGTGTACAAGGGTGCACAAGTTTGTACAAGGGTGTACAAGTGTGTACAAGCTTGTACAAGTGTGTACAAGCTTGTACAAGTGTGTACAAGCTTGTACAAGTGTGTACAAGGGTGTACAGGTTTGTACAAGGTTGTACAAGTGTGTACAAGGGTGTACAAGTATGTACAAGAATGTACAATTTTGTACAGTGTGTACAATTTTATAAAAGGTTGTACAAGTGTGTACAAGGGTGTACAAGTGTGTACAAGGTTGTACAATCGTGTACAAGCTTGTACAAGTGTGTACAAGGGTGTACAGGTTTGTACAAGGTTGTACAAGTGTGTACAAGGTTGTACAAGTGTGTACAAGGGTGTACAAGTTTGTACAAGTGTGTACAAGTTTGTACAAGTGTGTACAAGTTTGTACAAGTTTGTACAAATGTATACAAGGGTGTACAAAAGTGTACAAGGGTGCACAAGTTTGTACAAGGGTGTACAAGTGTGTACAAGCTTGTACAAGTGTGTACAAGCTTGTACAAGTGTGTACAAGGGTGTACAAGTATGTACAAGAATGTACAAGTTTGTACAAGTGTGTACAAGTTTGTAAAAGGTTGTACATGTGTGTACAAGGGTGTACAAGTGTGTACAAGGGTGCACAAGTGTGTACAAGGGTGTACAATCGTGTACAAGCTTGTACAAGTGTGTACAAGGGTGTACAGGTTTGTACAAGGTTGTACAAGTGTGTACAAGGGTGTACAAATGTATACAAGGATGTAAAAGTTTGTACAAGTGTGTACAAGTTTGTACAAGGTTGTACAAGTAAGTACAAGTTTGTACAAGAATGTACAAGTGTGTACAAGGTTTTACAATTGTGTAAAAGGTTGTACAAGTGTGTACAAGGTTGTACAAGTGTGTACAAGGTTGTACAAGTGTGTACAAGGTTGTACAAGTGTGTACAAGGTTGTACAAGTGTGTACAAGCTTGTACAAGTGTGTACAAGGTTGTACAAGTGTGTACAAGGTTGTTCAAGTGTGTACATGTTTGTACAAGTGTGTAAGTTTGTACAAGGTTGTACAAATGTGTACAAGGGTGTACAAAAGTGTTCAAGGGTGCACAAGTTTGTACAAGGGTGTACAAGTGTGTACAAGCTTGTACAAGTGTGTACAACCTTGTACAAGTGTGTACAAGCTTGTACAAGTGTGTACAAGGGTGTACAGGTTTGTACAAGGTTGTACAAGTGTGTACAAAGGTGTACAAGTATGTACAAGAATGTAAAATTTTGTACAAGTGTGTACAAGGGTGTACAAGTGTGTACAAGGTTGTACAAGTGTGTACAAGGTTTTACAATTGTGTACAAGGTTGTACAAGTGTGTACAAGGTTGTACAAGTGTGTACGAGGTTGTACAAGTGTGTACAAGGTTGTACAAGTGTGTACAAGGTTGTACAAGTGTGTACAAGGTTGTACAAGTGTACACAAGTTTGTACAAGTGTGTACAAGTTTGTACAAGTGTGTACAAGTTTGTACAAGGTTGTACAAATGTGTACAAGGGTGTACAAAAGTGTACAAGGGTGCACAAGTTTGTACAAGGGTGTACAAGTGTGTACAAGCTTGTACAAGTGTGTACAAGCTTGTACAAGTGTGTACAAGGGTGTACAGGTTTGTACAAGGTTGTACAAGTGTGTACAAGGGTGTACAAGTATGTACAAGAATGTACAATTTTGTACAAGTGTGTACAAGTTTGTAAAAGGTTGTACAAGTGTGTACAAGGGTGTACAAGTGTGTACAAGGTTGTACAAGTGTGTACAAGCTTGAACAAGTGTGTACAAGGTTGTACAAGTGTGTACAAGGTTGTACAAGTGTGTACAAGGTTGCACAAGTGTGTACAGGAGTGTACAATCGTGTACAAGCTTGTACAAGTGTGTACAAGGGTGTACAGGTTTGTACAAGGTTGTACAAGTGTGTACAAGGTTGTACAAGTGTGTACAAGGGTGTACAAGTTTGTACAAGTTTGTACAAGGTTGTACAAGTGTGTACGAGGTTGTACAAGTGTGTACAAGGTTGTACAAGTGTGTACAAGGTTGTACAAGTGTGTACAAGGTTGTACAAGTGTACACAAGTTTGTACAAGTGTGTACAAGTTTGTACAAGTGTGTACAAGTTTGTACAAGGTTGTACAAATGTGTACAAGGGTGTACAAAAGTGTTCAAGGGTGCACAAGTTTGTACAAGGGTGTACAAGTGTGTACAAGCTTGTACAAGTGTGTACAAGCTTGTGCAAGTGTGTACAAGCTTGTACAAGTGTGTACAAGGGTGTACAGGTTTGTACAAGGGTGTACAGGTTTGTACAAGGTTGTACAAGTGTGTACAAGGGTGTACAAGTATGTACAAGAATGTAAAATTTTGTACAAGTGTGTACAAGGGTGTACAAGTGTTTACAAGGTTGTAAAAGTGTGTACAAGGTTTTACAATTGTGTACAAGGTTGTACAAGTGTGTACAAGGTTGTACAAGTGTGTACGAGGTTGTACAAGTGTGTACAAGGTTGTACAAGTGTGTACAAGGTTGTACAAGTGTGTACAAGGTTGTACAAGTGTACACAAGTTTGTACAAGTTTGTACAAGTGTGTACAAGTTTGTACAAGGTTGTACAAATGTGTACAAGGGTGTACAAAAGTATACAAGGGTGCACAAGTTTGTACAAGGGTGTACAAGTGTGTACAAGCTTGTACAAGTGTGTACAAGCTTGTACAAGTGTGTACAAGCTTGTACAAGTGTGTACAAGGGTGTACAGGTTTGTACAAGGTTGTACAAGTGTGTACAAGGGTGTACAAGTATGTACAAGAATGTACAATTTTGTACAGTGTGTACAATTTTATAAAAGGTTGTACAAGTGTGTACAAGGGTGTACAAGTGTGTACAAGGTTGTACAAGTGTGTACAAGCTTGAACAAGTGTGTACAAGGTTGTACAAGTGTGTACAAGGTTGTACAAGTGTGTACAAGGTTGCACAAGTGTGTACAAGAGTGTACAATCGTGTACAAGCTTGTACAAGTGTGTACAAGGGTGTACAGGTTTGTACAAGGTTGTACAAGTGTGTACAAGGTTGTACAAGTGTGTACAAGGGTGTACAAGTTTGTACAAGTGTGTACAAGTTTGTACAAGTGTGTACAAGTTTGTACAAGTTTGTACAAATGTATACAAGGGTGTACAAAAGTGTACAAGGGTGCACAAGTTTGTACAAGGGTGTACAAGTGTGTACAAGCTTGTACAAGTGTGTACAAGCTTGTACAAGTGTGTACAAGCTTGTACAAGTGTGTACAAGGGTGTACAGGTTTGTACAAGGTTGTACAAGTGTGTACAAGGGTGTACAAGTATGTACAAGAATGTACAATTTTGTACAAGTGTGTACAAGTTTGTAAAAGGTTGTACAAGTGTGTACAAGGGTGTACAAGTGTGTACAAGGTTGTACAAGTGTGTACAAGCTTGAACAAGTGTGTACAAGGTTGTACAAGTGTGTACAAGGTTGTACAAGTGTGTACAAGGTTGCACAAGTGTGTACAAGAGTGTACAATCGTGTACAAGCTTGTACAAGTGTGTACAAGGGTGTACAGGTTTGTACAAGGTTGTACAAGTGTGTACAAGGTTGTACAAGTGTGTACAAGGGTGTACAAGTTTGTACAAGTTTGTACAAGGTTGTACAAGTGTGTACGAGGTTGTACAAGTGTGTACAAGGTTGTACAAGTGTGTACAAGGTTGTACAAGTGTGTACAAGGTTGTACAAGTGTACACAAGTTTGTACAAGTGTGTACAAGTTTGTACAAGTGTGTACAAGTTTGTACAAGGTTGTACAAATGTGTACAAGGGTGTACAAAAGTGTTCAAGGGTGCACAAGTTTGTACAAGGGTGTACAAGTGTGTACAAGCTTGTACAAGTGTGTACAAGCTTGTGCAAGTGTGTACAAGCTTGTACAAGTGTGTACAAGGGTGTACAGGTTTGTACAAGGGTGTACAGGTTTGTACAAGGTTGTACAAGTGTGTACAAGGGTGTACAAGTATGTACAAGAATGTAAAATTTTGTACAAGTGTGTACAAGGGTGTACAAGTGTTTACAAGGTTGTAAAAGTGTGTACAAGGTTTTACAATTGTGTACAAGGTTGTACAAGTGTGTACAAGGTTGTACAAGTGTGTACGAGGTTGTACAAGTGTGTACAAGGTTGTACAAGTGTGTACAAGGTTGTACAAGTGTGTACAAGGTTGTACAAGTGTACACAAGTTTGTACAAGTTTGTACAAGTGTGTACAAGTTTGTACAAGGTTGTACAAATGTGTACAAGGGTGTACAAAAGTGTACAAGGGTGCACAAGTTTGTACAAGGGTGTACAAGTGTGTACAAGCTTGTACAAGTGTGTACAAGCTTGTACAAGTGTGTACAAGCTTGTACAAGTGTGTACAAGGGTGTACAGGTTTGTACAAGGTTGTACAAGTGTGTACAAGGGTGTACAAGTATGTACAAGAATGTACAATTTTGTACAGTGTGTACAATTTTATAAAAGGTTGTACAAGTGTGTACAAGGGTGTACAAGTGTGTACAAGGTTGTACAAGTGTGTACAAGCTTGAACAAGTGTGTACAAGGTTGTACAAGGTTGTACAAGTGTGTACAAGGTTGTACAAGTGTGTACAAGGGTGTACAAGTTTGTACAAGTGTGTACAAGTTTGTACAAGTGTGTACAAGTTTGTACAAGTTTGTACAAATGTATACAAGGGTGTACAAAAGTGTACAAGGGTGCACAAGTTTGTACAAGGGTGTACAAGTGTGTACAAGGGTGTACAAGTGTGTACAAGCTTGTACAAGTGTGTACAAGCTTGTACAAGTGTGTACAAGGGTGTACAGGTTTGTACAAGGTTGTACAAGTGTGTACAAGGGTGTACAAGTATGTACAAGAATGTACAATTTTGTACAAGTGTGTACAAGTTTGTAAAAGGTTGTACAAGTGTGTACAAGGGTGTACAAGTGTGTACAAGGTTGTACAAGTGTGTACAAGCTTGAACAAGTGTGTACAAGGTTGTACAAGTGTGTACAAGGTTGTACAAGTGTGTACAAGGTTGCACAAGTGTGTACAAGAGTGTACAATCGTGTACAAGCTTGTACAAGTGTGTACAAGGGTGTACAGGTTTGTACAAGGTTGTACAAGTGTGTACAAGGTTGTACAAGTGTGTACAAGGGTGTACAAGTTTGTACAAGTTTGTACAAGGTTGTACAAGTGTGTACGAGGTTGTACAAGTGTGTACAAGGTTGTACAAGTGTGTACAAGGTTGTACAAGTGTGTTGCGAGTCCCATGCCTCACTTTAAGTTTAAGTTTCCTAAATGTTACACTCGCTTAGCTTAGTGAAGAGGTGTTAGGTTAATGAGACATAAGACTGCTTAAGGGTGTTACTCAACGTGTAATGAACAAAAATATAAATTACGAAAACAACAAAAGTAAAAAGTGTTACAACAGCAAAAGAAAACTTTGAAAATGCAAAAAACAACAATAATAAGATAAATTAATTTGCAACGTTAAATTTACAAGAAAAGAAAATCAATTGAAAATATAAAAGAATTAGTTACTGACAAATTATATGACTTTTATGTTTGACAAAGTGTTAGTTAGATATTTTAGTCTTTCTACATACTGTCTATTGTCCCAGAAGCACACACACCGATACACGCACTCCCAAACTCCCGATCTTCTTTCTCCGGTGGCCCGTGGTGATCTCCTCGATGTTTTCCTTCAGATCCTCCAGCTCCAAGAGTCTTGACCCCTCCATCTTCATCATTAGCCCTTCTCATTGGCTGATTACCGATAGGGTGTGTGGCTAATAGGTTAACGGTGTTTCTTGGAAGTCAGCCCTACCGGTCATCGCCTAGCTCACATCAGCTGGGAAAGGAATTTGTAAATCGATGCTCATGCTACTGTTCAACTCTGTTCACACCAACTGGTCGACTAAGTGTAATGTGAACAGAGTGTCTGCATAGATGAGCACCGTGGGTACGGGGTTAATCCCCTTTCTTACACCCCCCTGGTTAAAACGTCAACCTACCACCGGTTGACAATAAAAAAGAAAAAAAACAACTTAAGGAGATACACGGAAACATCAATCGCGAAGGTGGGAATCGAACGGATATCTTGATGTGCGTTCCGACTCTTCTTCCCCCCTTCCTGCGACGCGACGCGATCTTGAGGATCGGCGCATTTTCTTGTTTCGCGACCCTTCCAGCGACGCGGTAGAATGAGCTGGTGGTGTATAGCTCATAGTCGCTCACGTCTTCTTTCGCCCCATCGAGTCTCCTTAAGTTAATTGATTGTTTCATTAATTTTGAACTATTTAAATTTTAGCTGTTTGTTAAGATGTTTTATTTTTTAAATTATTATTATAAATTATTTTTTGATGTTGAGATTATTAATGGTTTATTCTGGGTAACACTTTGTTACATTAATAGTCTTTTTGAGGGGTTTGAGGTTTGTGATTAGATTTATTTTAATATTGGGTATATGGATGAAATATGCTGAAATAATGAGTATTATCCAGACTAATAAAATGTTTGATGAGATTTAGGGATCGATTGGGTTAATTTAGTGGCGCAACAGAATGATAAGGAGTTACGATTGACGAGACATCGTTAAATGTTACACCGGTCACGATATGCGTTGGAATTTCCGCGCCAGCTGACTGAGTAGGTTGCCATATGAGAAGGATAGTGGCGAGCAGAGCTGGGACGGCGACATGGGCAGCATCACGGCGTCTGGGTTGAATGGACGGCCGAGTGCTGACTATGCGATGAAGATGAAGTCATGTCGTGTTGCGGTGACCTTGTACTTGGTGTTGGCTTCAGGGACTCTTTAACTGCTGAAACTTACTTAACAGTGGAATTATTACATTACATGTTTTAATAGATTTATTCACAAATGTTGGTACATGGTAACATACAATTTTAATCGATTCATATGCTTTCCCTACTAAGACTATCTATCTACTTATTGTAATGAATATTTAGTTGTTTGAAATGTATGTTACATGGAACTTAAAATATGTCACTTGTATGATACTTGATGTTGTTAGACACATAAATACTATGTTCAAAATGGTATTTGGTACACAATTACTTTATGATGACACTTTGTTATAGACGAGTTTTGAACATTAATGTTCTATTTTAATTTGTATTTATTTATGAATTCTTGCGTGAAAGTCCTTTCTTTCCTTAATAATCTAGAGAGTTGTAAAGACATTTTTGAGTGAATAATTAAGGGTGATCAATCCTTAATTACTTCTCGTTGAGTGGAGTTTGTCCTTGGGCTGTACACCAAACCAACTTGTATGTCACTGAATGTCACTAATTATCATTCATCTTACGCGCACTAGTAAAATCACTAAGTGTCCAACGTGTAAGTAAGTTGCTCGTTACAAGAACTAAAAATACAGTTACAATGCTAAACTTGATTACGATTGTCTGTGTGTGTCTGCGTGGCCACGCGATATCTTTGTATTAAAAGTCGACTTAACACTTGAGTTTTGTGTAGCTACACATTATTTACATAATATTTACACGAGTTTGCGGGAGTGCGTGTGCTTCGGGAATAGACGTACTAATTGTTTCTTAGAATACACATTGCTTACGTATGACTAACTAGACCTAAGTGAATACTAGGTAAGGTCAAAGCATATGATTCATATATATATTGTGGTTAATTATTTTGTGTAGCAATAAATCAAAATCAGTTAAATAGCTAACTTGTGAAATATATTTATGAATTATTGTATGTTACCAAAATTATCTTATAAAATAAACATAGTATCTATTGACCTAACGTAACTAAATATTTTTATTTTACAAGTCTTGTTTGAAAAACTTTCATTCGGGAGACATGAATTACTTCTTTGACAAGTTTTCCATTTTTTAAGATTTCCACTAGATAAGAGACTCGTGTAACTTGTTTTAATACAGTATACGGACCTTTGTAGCGGTAAGAAAATTTGGTTTGATTTTCCCTTAAATTTTTAGGGTACCATATGAGAACTTGGTCTCCTGGGTGTAAGATTAAGTCTCTCCTATTCCTATCGTAATACATTTTTTGTTTCTTTTGTTCACTAGCTATGATAGAAGGTATTGTGTCCCTAATTTCATTTACAATTCTTAAGTTTTCTAACAGATCTTTTTCTACATTTGGATTTACAAACAAAGTATCACTTGGAAAACTTGGCTCAAAGCCTAAAAATAAGTACGAAGGTTTGTACTTGGTTGTCTGGTGTTTACTGTTATTGTAAGCAAAAAGTACATAGTCAATGTATTGTGACCATGCGTTTGGTTTTTCAGCTACATAATGAGAAATCATATTTATCAACGTGTTATTAAAGTTTTCTACTTGTCCATTTACTTGTGGTGTGAAAGCACTACTTAGAATTTGGCATGTACCTATTGCTGTGGTTAAGTCACGAATCAAATTGTTGTTAAATTCAGTACCTCTATCTGATTGTATAATAGAAGGTGTTCCATAAGTACAAATTAGTTTTAAGAGACATTTTACAATTGATTTACCATCTGCAACTACAAGTGGGAAAGCAAATGCAAATCGACTACAGGCATCAGTTACTGTTAAAATGTATTTATATCTATTGCTAGGATTTAATGGACCAATTATGTCAAGTTGGATTCGTTCAAATATTTTGTTAGTGGGAGGGATAGGATTAAGGAAGCCATACTTCTTCTTCGGAGGGTTCTTTCTTTTCTGACAACTTTCGCAGGTTTTCACGTAGTTTTCGACATCTGTTGACATACCAATCCAATGATATCTTTCTTTGATTTTTCCGAGAGTCTTGAATGTACTTAGATGTCCTCCTGATAACGGTGAATTGTGGTACTCCTGAAGGATGTTGTTGACGAGTTTTCGTGGTATTGCTATAACATGTCTGTGAGGATCAGAATCGTTGTACATTCGGTAGAGTACACCATTCTCCGTCTTGTAATACGTGGCCATTTTCCTGTACTTTTGTTCCACAAGATCAGGATTTTCCAAAGCAAGTAAGATGCATTTTAGGTCATCGTCCTGAGCTTGCAATTTCTTCAAGTCCACGAGATGAAGGGCATTTACTGAAGTAAGGTTGAAAGTGAAATCCTCTTCTATAGTCTTGTCAACCGGATTTCTGCTTAAGAAGTCAGGCAAGACTAAGGATTTACCTGCCTTGTGAGTAATTTCCAGGTCGTAGTCACATATTAAATTCGAGAGTCTGGTGAGTCTAGATGAAGCTCCTTTAAATGATTTATAATATTGCAATGCAGAATGATCAGTGAAAACCTTTACTTTTCTTCCGAATAAAAATTCTCTCCATTTTACCAATGCATAGACTAAGGATAAGAATTCTTTTTCTGAAACGCTGTAGTTAACTTCATTTGGTTTTAATTTTCTACTTAAATACTGAATAGGATGTTCTGTAGATGTTTCTGGATCATACTGGGTCATTACTGCTCCTATAGCATAATTTGATGCGTCTGTGTACACTCTGGTCTCTCTGTGTTCTACGAAGTGGCTGAGAAGTGGCGGTGAGGTGAGAATCGTCTTGAGTTCCTGGAATGAAGTCTCACAGTCGTTTGTCCATTGAAACTTCTTCGTTGCGTTGAATTCCTTTATGAGTGTTGTTAAGGGCATGGCTATTTTTGCAAAGTTTTTAACAAATCTACGGAAGTAATTTGCAGCTCCAAGAAACGATCTTACTTGTTTAATGGTAGTTGGGGTTTTAAATTTAATTATGGATTCTATATTTGTTTTTAATGGCAAACAGCCTTTAGAACTTACTTCATGTCCAAGTATGTTTATTTTATCGTACATGAATTGACATTTTTTTGAGTTTAGCTTTAGGTTAACATTGTTTAGCTCTTGTAAAATAATTTCTATGTTTTCCAACTGTTCGTCAAATGTTTTTCCTAACACGGTGATGTCATCAATGAATGGTATGCATCTGCTATACAAATGTTTTGATAAAATTCTAGTTATGGCTCTTTGGAAAGCTACTGTAGCAATGGATAGCCCTTGTGGCATTCTTCTAAACTGATACTTTCCCGTTTGTGTGATAACGGTTAAATATTTTCTGTCTTCTGGGGCTATCTCTAACTGAAAGAAAGCGTTTTTCAAATCTAAGTGGGTAAAATAAGTCATTTCAGATAAACAAGACAAGACCAAATCTACTGAGACTATGGGGAAATTTTGTTGTTCTAAACATTTGTTAACTGATCTCAAATCAGATATTACACGCGATGAGCTGTCAGAGTTGGTTATTACGAACATTGGGCTGGCGAACTCTGTGTATTCGGGCGATTCTTCGAGTATACCTGCCTTTGTTAGTTTTTCGATTTCTTCTTGAAGGATTTTGCGTTCTTTTAGGCTTTGCCTATAAGGAGGATGATATACTGGTTTAGCATCTGATTTTAGGTTAAGTTTAACTGGTGGTAGTTTAGCTGGACCTAAATCTTCTGTCTTGTTAGTAAACATGTGGCTAAATTTAAATAATATTGCTGCTAACTTGTTATGCTGATTGACTGTCAATTTTGGATTTATGTCAAGTGGGTTGCCATTTCTGTCAAGTGCAATTGTTTTAGAAGGATGAAGTGGTTTTATTTTAGGTGGATGTGTGCATGTTCTTGTTTTTACTTCGGCATTTGGTTTTAAATAACCTAATATTACGTTTTGTTTTAACCATTTTGGAGATTTACTTGCATTGTAAGCGTAAATAAACTTTTGTGAATTTTCGTTTTCTGATGAGATATAAAAGTGGAGGTTCTTTTTGTCTCGGTAATTTAAATCTATATCAAGTTCATATTGATGATGTTCTGGCAAGATTTCCATTAATTTGTAGTGTTGTTGGGGAGCAATAACTGTGTCTGTAGGAACTTTAATTTCAACCATCTCATTACTAGACTCCGCTATAGTTGTTAGAACAAACGGTTTTAAATTAAGTAACCAAGATTTGTCCATTGTGATGCAATGAACTTTATCTTTATTCGTTAGTCTGATTTCCTGTTTCTTAAAATCCAATTCCATGCAGTTTTGGAATAAAAACCAATTTCCCAAGATTACGTCAGTTGCCAAATCTTCAATTACGTAAAAGTTGGTTGGATAAACACAGCCATTAATTGTTATTGGTAGTAAAAGTTTTCCTAATACTTTGACTGGTTGGTCGTTAGCAGCTACAATTAAGGGTAAGTTATCTGTTTGAAAGGATAGGTTATTTACAATTGATGATTTTATCAGGCAATAGTTGCAACCAGTATCTAAGGTAGCTGAATAAGTCTGTCCATTTTCTGGTATATCAATATTTAGTGTCAATGTAGGGAATGTTTTTGTTTGCTTAACATTAAAAATTAAGTCATAAATATCCGATAGTGTGCATTTAGATTGTCTTTTATCACATTTAATAAGGGTTCTCAAATTTAGGTGTTTAGAACTTTGTTGGAAAACTTCTTTGTCGATTTGATTCTGGAGGGTTGTTGCTTCACTAGCTGTTAAACAAACTCCTGCAGTTGATGAATCCACGTGTCTATCTGTAGAGGTTCCTGGAAGTGATGTACTCATACTGAAGCTGTTGTTGTCATCCGACGTTGAAGGTCGTGAAGAGTTAACAGATGTTGCACGTAGAGTCTTGGGCTGATCAGCTGTGCGGTGCTGTGACGTCAGTTGCTGAGTCGGTGTTCCTAGGCAGCAGTGGGTCGACGCTTGTGACGTAGGCGTTTGTTGTGGTGCGTTATCTTCTCCATCAGCTGGCTGCAAGGTCGTCATAGGTTCAGCCGTAGCTGTAGGAATGATGTTGGTCTGGTTCTCGAGTTGTGTGTTTTGAATATTTCTTGATGTTATTGTTGTTCTTGGAGGAAGTGATTTAATTATTGGGGTTACTTTAACTTTATGTTTTACACGAAACGAATCCTCAATTGTTGGAAAGTTGTGTTGGTATTGAGGGCTTAATGGTGAAAACATATTACATTTTGAATTATTGTATTGTTCTAAGATTGATGATTTGTTGAAATGAGGGAAACGTTTAGTTGTGTTCCAGAAATATCTCGTTTGTATTTGTTTATCTTGGGAAGCCAAATATCTATTTTGTGGTAGTTGACTTCCCTGCTTTAGAAGTTTTTTGGAAACTGTTCCCTTTTAGCAGGACGCCTAAAGCATTGGTCAATGGTGTGGTTATTTCTTTTGCAATATGCACAAAATTTGGAAGGTGTATTTGAGTATTTTGGATTCCTACGGTTAGCTCTAGCATTGTACCAACAATTTTCTGTGGCGTGATTGTTTTTGTTACATATGTGACAAAAGAGTGGAGTGTTTTGTGATCGGTGTGGTGATCTATAATCTAGTCTGGTTCTTGGGATAGGTTGTCTGTTGGAGTGATGTGAATTGTGAGGTGAATAGCTTCTCGATACATTTTGTGAGTTTCGAGAAGTGCTTCTGGGCCTATATTTTTCAGCTGACCTGTCATATCTGGGATGAGGGGAAATGTCTCTTCTTTGTGTGGATCTTGAACGATGATAAGTTTCTTTGTGTGGGTTGTCCCTAGGGTAGTTTGTTTCATCAGGTTTGGCCTTGAGACTTAATAATGTATCTTTTATGTCCCTAAGTTCTAATTTTAAGTTGTCTAATTCGTCAGTTTCATACGTTATCGATTTTGGTTTAGGTTTTATTAGGGTAACGCGTTCAGCTGAGGTTTGGTATTTTCTCTGATTTTTATTCCTAATAGCTCTTTGAGATTCAATTTTTAGCAGATTTTCGTTTAGCTGTTTAAGTGAGTTGTTTTCCATTCTCACTAGGTCATTACAAATTTCCGGTTTTATTCCCTGAATTACGAATTTTATTATTTTTGCATCATTCATATTGGGATCTATTCTGTGGGAAAGGTGAATGATTTCGTATAGGAATTGCATTGGAGATTCATTTTCTCCTTGTGTTCGATTTTCAAGGACCGTCTGTAAGTCATCAATTAATGCAACTGGGCTGAATGCTTTAATAAATTCAGACTCTAGGTTTGCCCAACTAGTTTCATTGTTTTCATGTTTGTAGAGTGCAAACCATTTATATGGGGTAGACGTTAAGTGTGTGGGGAAAAGTTCAATTTTAGTTTTTTCGGACCAATGGTTGCACCTTGATGCAATATTGAATTTTTGAATAAATTCATGTACATCTTCTGAAGGAAGACCTGAGTATGTGCCTGCTTTTATTAGGGGAAGTTTCTCTTTTGACTCATCAGCCATGTTTTTGTTGGTTATATATGATTTAGGGTGAGATGCTATTTGTGTTGATGTGTTAGGGGTTTCTGGTTGGTTGTGATTTTGATGGGTTTCTTGATTTAAGTTTAACGAATTAAAGCTATGTAACAATTGTTCGTGTTCTATTATTGACCTGTTTTCATAAAGGTTTTGTGAATGTTCAGGTTTAGGTTGTGTTAGGTCGTCAGAAGTGTGTGCAGTGTCATATGTTGTTTCTTGAAGTATTTTCTTGAATTTTAGCAAATCTCTAAACTGTTCTTTTGTTTTATCTTCTAGTATGTTGTTAAAGAACAAGTCTGTTAATGCCTCAGCAAAACTAGGATGTCTAAATGCAGTCTTGAAAACATCTTTGGTGAAAGCTAATTTTGTTCTTAGATTGGCTAGGGTTTCGGTTTCAGGGATGGGTGGGAGTTGTATTTTATATTGACAAGCTAGTTGTAAAGCCTCAGTTTTGTTTAAGCTATATATGTCAATGTTAACAATTTCAAAATCTAAATCCATAAATTATATTTTAAGTTTTAGTAATGTGACAAACCTACATAAGCTACATTTGGTGGTATTATTAAGGTTATGGGCCTAGCTAAGATACGTGTTTTTATTTGAGTTAGTGGCCTATATTGTTTTGTTCATAATCTTTAAGTTTTATCTTAAACTAACACCCTATACATTTTACGATTCGTGAGTCTGATATTAACTTAAGTGACTATAATTGACTATAAATAAACTAAAATAATTCACAAGTCATATAATTTGTTTCAAGATAATTTATTAAAATAAATGTAGGATCGTTATTGTTTAGTCCAAAATGAAAAGACAGCCTTCGCCGTGCGGCTGCCTCCACCATGCGAGTCCCATGCCTCACTTTAAGTTTAAGTTTCCTAAATGTTACACTCGCTTAGCTTAGTGAAGAGGTGTTAGGTTAATGAGACATAAGACTGCTTAAGGGTGTTACTCAACGTGTAATGAACAAAAATATAAATTACGAAAACAACAAAAGTAAAAAGTGTTACAACAGCAAAAGAAAACTTTGAAAATGCAAAAAACAACAATAATAAGATAAATTAATTTGCAACGTTAAATTTACAAGAAAAGAAAATCAATTGAAAATATAAAAGAATTAGTTACTGACAAATTATATGACTTTTATGTTTGACAAAGTGTTAGTTAGATATTTTAGTCTTTCTACATACTGTCTATTGTCCCAGAAGCACACACACCGATACACGCACTCCCAAACTCCCGATCTTCTTTCTCCGGTGGCCCGTGGTGATCTCCTCGATGTTTTCCTTCAGATCCTCCAGCTCCAAGAGTCTTGACCCCTCTCTTCTTCATTAGCCCTTCTCATTGGCTGATTACCGATAGGGTGTGTGGCTTATAGGTTAACGGTGTTTCTTGGAAGTCAGCCCTACCGGTCATCGCCTAGCTCACATCAGCTGGGAAAGGAATTTGTAAATCGATGCTCATGCTACTGTTCAACTCTGTTCACACCAACTGGTCGACTAAGTGTAATGTGAACAGAGTGTCTGCATAGATGAGCACCGTGGGTACGGGGTTAATCCCCTTTCTTACAGTAGATAAACCCGTCAATAAGTAGTTTTAAAAGTATTTTGACAGTGTTGCTTCATTTCTAATATTGATCATGTTTAAAATATTCTATAACCTTCCTTTTATATTTTTCTTTGTACTTACATTACATTACATTACATTTACATTACATTTATTGTTGTCATGAGAGCCGAAGCCCCCTGACTGCATACCCGGTACCTATCCTTTAGGACATACCCGGGCCCCATGATGTAGGCCGAAGCTTACGCATCAACCTTTTGCACATCATGGGCGGATGACTTAAGGTCATCAGGCTCGCCGGCTGCCGAAGCAGACCCTTCGGAAGGAGGGTTGCCCCTCAATCCTAACCAGGGATTCCGGCTGCTTGTTTAAGCGTCACTCCACCTGGGTTCCACGAGGTCGGGACCTAGAGGTCCATGGTAGAGCGCCCCGACGCATTTAGTGCAAGCAACACTCGGGACCTATCTAATCCCTGACAGGCAGAACCCGCCATCAATAGCCAGGAGGAAGGGGACCATCAGCACGCTGACGGGGGGAACCCCAACCTCCCATTTACACCGCTGCCCGATCGAGGCCTTACCCATTGCTGGGAAACCAGAGATAACCAGAGCGATAGATCCCCAGATACCCCTGGCGGGCTCGGACCCAGCACCCGATCTACTTCGTTTGCCCGTCAGAATACTTTTTCTTTTTACTTTTTCTTTGTACTACTGTATAATAAGACCTGGGGGAGCGAGCTGGTCTAGTGGTTAGAACGCGGGACTCCGGTTCTTGGGGTCCCGGGTTCAAACCCCGCCAAATCACAAATGGATTTTATCTAAGTGATATTGCCGGAACCCCAAGGTCTAGCATGAAGTAATGTGAAAAACAATTCCGGGCTCGTGCCTTGCTTCCTAGGGAAAAAAACTGCATAATAAGACCAAAAGTACACAATTAGACGTGAAACTACTAAATTTGAATCCAATCATGTTTAAAGTGATCATACAAAGGCTCCAAAAGTCTTATAATATAAATCAAATTAAAATTACAGTAAGATTATAAAATTCCATTTACATTTTAAATCCAAAGATTTCTTGGCCTTGATAGTAACTTAGTTTAGACCAGGACCATGTTTGTATACTGATTATAAAACAAAATAAAAATGTATTATGAGGAAACTTTGTGTTAGCTAAATATTGTAAAAGAAATCCAACAAATTATTAACTCTTTTATATACATTAATTAAAATTATATTAACTATATTAAAATCGTTACACCTGTATACTATGAGCCAACTGGAGGTTTTTTGAGAATAGTTTAAAACCGATTTTTAACACAAAGCAAAATGAATGATTTTTTACTTGATTCGATTTTATTTTAACGTTTTGCAAAATATCAGCAATGTAGGAATTAGTTTAAGACCAACACGAGGACACAGTTTTCAACACCTGGCTCAGAAACTCAGTTTCCTGAGCAGAGAATATTTAATAAGAAGCGCTCAACTTTATTTCTTGGTAAGAAAACTAAGTTGGTGGTTACAGAAGTTCTTTGACATTTCTTGAGAGTTTGTTCTTTTTTGATTACTTTATCCAAAAATACAACCGCATCCAAATAATTTCTATGTACTCAATTCATCCTAATCGTATTAATTGCAGAGATTACTTCAAGCTTAAACACCCTGTAAGTTTCAACACAATTAAAAACTACTTGGCGAGTTAAAATGTTACCATTTTATACTATCAAAACGGTAATACACACAATTGGGTTTAAGTATTGCCTTTGTTTTAAATTTACCATAAATTATATATTTAGTCCCTTAAAAAGAAGAAAAGATAGAAAACTGAGTTTGAAGCATGATAGTATGATACAAAGAATTGCATCAAACAATATGAACAAGCTAAAAACCTACGACTGAGAATACGTTAAGACAAAGTATTATACTCTTTGTGCTAGCTCAAGTGCTGTGACAACTGTAATTTGCAAAATAGCAGCTGTTTTCTCCAAGCAGCTCCGTTTGACAAACACTACAATTTCTTCTTCTCTTTTGAATTTTTAATGTACGACTCAAGCTTCAGACAAACAAATTACCTCACCTCTTATCACAATATCCAATAATTATTGTAGCTATGGTACAAAATGTTTATCATAATAATTCTAGTAACATACAGTTCTTTAGACTAGCAACAGAGCCCGTTGTGGTTCAATACAATGGTCTCTAGTAAAATAATGGTTATGAAATCCACACAGCACTTTACTCACTAATATTATTGGTAAAGATTAAGCACATAACCTTAGAATCCCACACATAAAACAAGGTTTGCAAGCACTAATTATACCACTCAACAATTAAATTGGCCTTAACAGCTGATTAGTTTAAGTTTGAAGCATTACAATTTTACGTCTTTTCTCTTAATCTCAAGGATTAACCTCAGTATTTTCTCACTACAAAAAAATTTGGATGTAGCTTAGTTTTTTTGCAAATAACTTTGAAATAATGGGGATTTCGAACAAAGTGAATGTAATATCGTGAAAGAGAATAAAGGTTCCTACACATAGCTGCTATGCATTTTTTTGAAATTACTTAATAAAAGCAGCCAAAAGTTGGCTACAAATAAAATATTGTAAAACAAAAACGTTAAAAAGTAGTTTTAAAGGTATTTTTGTTATTTTTTACCAGAAATATGAAATGAAATCATACTTTTATAATTATTTGATAATTATTTAATTACTTATCACATTCCTAGACCGATGATTTAAAAAAATTTGCAATACAGAGCCATTTTATTGCATACAATCTTTGCCAATGCAATATTTCTCATTTCACAAACAATAGGTTTAGCAGATTCCGTACAGTAGATAGTGACCATCCATTTGCTCACTATAGAAACAATTTAATTGATATCACTCACCAAAACATTTCTAAAATGTAGGTTCCCTGGATTTCAAAATCATTTTCATCCACGAACGAGCCTTTTTGCGCGTTATGCTTATTCAGATACACAGACTCAGCAAGATCCATTTAAACCGCGTCAGGTTTTTAATGAATACCTCTCACTTCGCTGCAATCTGGTGTGGGAATTATAACGAGATTTAGCCCTGCGTCTTTTTATAACTGTGTACAATTTTTACAATTTTATAGGAAGTGTTAAATATTATTTATTTAAATGAATTAATTTTTAAACCAATAAATATATATTTTTTTTTATTGAGGTAAATCGTGTAAAATATTTATAATATGTGTATGACAAATAATTGCTACCGTTTTGAATTTGTTGATCCAAAGTTTAGGAAAACGCATATCTTATCAATAGTTTTGTGTCTAGTCAGTAGCTACTATAATTTCATGTTAAACGCGAAATGAAAGAATGAAGAGTCCAAATACACTGTGGGTTAACACAAAGCCAGACTTAACCTAGCTAACTGGCGGCCATTAGCACTAGTCAGCCCAGCATTTGTTAGTGTTGGCTCTGGGCGTTCCAAATGCTGCTACAGGAAAACCCCTCCTTCTCCACAAACACCACTAAACTTGTTAATCTCCATACATGTCATATTGTAAATTCAATATATTAACAATGCACGCATGAATTGAGTATATAAGTACTTTTCGAGTATTAGGGGTGAAAGAGTAAACAAAAAATAAATATAAAAACTAGAACATTGTTCTCAATTTGGCCAACAGGAAAAAAACTCCTGTAAAGGTAAAAGGTTTTACATCAAAACCCAGTATATTGCATAGTATATTTCGTACCCAGGGTCGAAAACCATTTCGGTTCATGGTACAAACGCGATTTTTCACCACACTTTACCCTATACTGTACCACTATTCACCACAATAATAATGCACACTGATACTCAACACAACTACAACGTTAAGGTTATGTGAAGAATTAATTTGAGGAATCAGCAAAAATAATAACAAATAGTTAGTAGGCAGCGTTGACAATAAAAACATTCTATTGCAATGCTATGGATACTGATTGTGTATTTAATATACACAAACATAATATATTTAATATACATTGAAGTAAGCGGGCAACTGATTCTGTGGCCCTAGGGATGTAAAAACCTGTTCGGTCCCCAAATGACGATGACAGCTGGCATAGCTAGCAAAACATAGCTTTCAGCCACCAATTAACGTATGTAAAAACAGCTAAAAACATCATAGTGTGGTGAAAAGAAATAAAAAAGGGTAAGGTACAATATTTTAAGCATTGTAAATTCAATTTGATCAAACATTTAAGTGATTATCTTATACGAAATTTGTGGCTAAAACACGTATAAAACCTAAATACTTTGTTCGACTTTCGTACTTTAGATGTTTTTTTGTGCCAGTGCGTAGTTTTCATTGCATTTACAGTTAGATTTGCATACGGGTATATTTATAGGACACGATTTAAGTAATGTTTACGATATATTTATGGGGTAAAGTTCAACAAATAGTAAACTAATATTCGATAAAAGAAACTTTACTTCTCGTACTAACTCTAAATTATAATTTTGAAACTGTTAATTGAAAACATTAGGTAGATGAGATGAGGAACGAAATTTGTATTTTTGTGAAACGGTATTCAACATGACACGAATGACAAGCGACTCTCTGGGGATTTAACGAAATGTCGCCTGTCAAACGACAGTGCTGTGTTGTGTTGACAAATACTCTTGTAGAGAGTAAACTAATTACTTAATATTGAAAATATTTGCAATTGTTCATTAAATATGTTTGTAATTTACAAATGTTATAGAGAAAAAAATAAAATTATCCACCAAAACATTACTTCAGACAAAGGAAATGTTTTTTTGCTAGTAAGTAGTTGTTTTATGGAAGTTTTTGAATAAAAAGGTATCTAAATATGTATCTGTTATTTTATCAACTATAAGTACCTACTTATTTTGCCCAATCTTCCACTGTACATTTTATTATCTTCTTAATATTTTTCATAGTACTAAATAAATAATTTCAAACGAGAAAAATATTTCGATTCGCCCGACTGAATATACATAATATACATAAGTATTTTACCCTAAATTTAATTGACTGTTTTTTATGCTTTGTCTGTGGAAATAAGTTCCAATTTTACTAAAAGTCAGTTTCGGTAATCACGTTGATATCTTTTTTATTATATCATTTTAAACAACAAATTACAGAACAATATTGTGTTATAAAGTATAAGGTTCATTTTATTGTATTACTGTGTAAAACACATGTATTTATAATAACTCCGGAACTCTACTTTATGACTAAACATGTTGGGCCACAAATAGGAATATTTACTTTATTTATTTGGGAGCATATACATCTGTTAGCTCATTTTTTGTGAAAAGTAGTATTAAATTAGTATTTATAGTAATAAAGTGTAGCTATGGTGGTTTAAAGTGTGGTGTAGACAAAGTGTGTATCATGGTTGTGACAACCTTACAATGCTGTAGACATTTTGTTTCCAAACTATCCTCAATTTCATGCAAGCATTCGTACTAAAAGCATCAGAAAGTTAGTTTCTACCTTAGAGATACATTATGTTTTATTTCTCGTTAAAATCCTAGTATATACAGGACGAATATAAAATGTTGTACCATATATTAACAGTCAGTGATCAAAGTAAAACATGATGAGCGCTAAATCTGGGAAACGAGATAGAAAATGGCTGCTGATTCAGTAGTGGAATGAACACTTTGTTGTCAAATTTGCGGCCTCGCATTGCATTCACAATTGCGCAGTCAATTATTTCTCTTTGTTCGTAGCTTTTAGGTCAAAAGCCATCTCATATTGATTCATGGGAAACTACAAAATCAGGCTTGTAACAAAACTGGTAGGCACCAAAGTTATAAACATAAACAATTGGGTTTTGTTTCATAAACTTTTTAAACCATAGGATATATTGTTTTTTTATATATACAATATTAGAACATTACAAAAAAGTCATTGTTGTAAAACCGAGACAAAGTATACTGTTTTAGGTTTACCTCAGGTTTTAATTTCTATAAAAGTTTGTTGTGTGTAAGTGTGTTTAAAAGAGTGTGTAAAAGTTTTTTTTTCTATAATAAGTCTGTCGATTGATATCCTGCAGTAAAACTGCGATTTCTGTAATATATCAAAGGGATGTGGATGTAAAACTTTCCTTAATAAAATTAGAATAAATTAACATATTTGTGTTAAAACATTTGCACATTCCGAAGGGTTTTAAAATATTGGATAGACAATTGCAACAAACACTACAGAAATTTACGATTTAATTTATTTTAGCTTATAAAAATAATATTTAAGAATACTAAATTAGTCAAAGCTAAATTTGTTATAATTATAATTTATTGTTGTTTACATGGTGTGTAAAATTATATGTTGTTGTATGTACTAATATATAAACGAATGCATGGAATTTGTTATATACAAAATACTTCACTTGTCTTGATATATAAAATTTTACTTCACTCATTTCCCATTAATTGTGCTGTAGTTTGAGACAAATAGATTTCATTTAAACTATATTCATAAAAAGAATTAGTAAATACAAATACGAATGGTTAGTAATACCGTCCAACTTGGTACAAACAGGAAATTGTTATTAGTATGGATGGCGATTTTCCTGGATATCGGCTGCTTTAATTGCATTGTTTTGAAATAGGCTCTACGCAAATACGCAAACAGTAATCTTCCCGACGAAGTAATTGAGTTTTATATCGCTTTTCAGAGAAGATTCCAATCAGATTTATTTACAAAACAGATTATCCATTTTAAACTAACTTTAACCATCTAAAAGGAAAAATCCAATCCAGCATTATAATGTCATCGTGTGTTTCATTGAACTAGATCTGTCTTAACACTTGGAAAAACTAGCTTCTATAGATACTGTATATTGTAAAACAAATCCGAGTCGTGGGGTATGCTATGTAATATATATTTTTTACAAGTATTTATTTACAATCTATTCTATACTAGAACAATAAGTAAATTTCATGACAATTTTAACGTGGGTTAGTTACGCTCAAGTGCACTAACATACAAAAACTTATAAAAAGTTTAACTAGAAATGATTTGAGAGGTCTATTGGATTAACTCTTTTGAGCCTATATGCAGCCTCACTATTATCGGGGAGGTTAACTGCAAGGAAATTTGAATGGCTTTCTAATTTTCGCTTCGTTTTCCATTTCTTCTCTAATATAGGGCAATTTTGTATCTTGATGGATAACTTAATTTGTGACAGACTAAAGTGCTTGCAAAAAGTTTCTTAGTGTTTTGGATTGAAATCTTTGAACTATTTCTATGTTTGAGTTTGAAGTGGTTCCCCATAATTGGATACCATAGGTCCAAATAGGTTTCAATACAATTTTGTATAAAAGTAATTTATTTTCAACAGATAATTTTCGACCAATAAGCCAATTTAGTCAGTTTGTTTTCCAATTTAAATGAAGTAGTTTGTTCCAAATGTGTGAATGCCATGTAAGCCGTCTGTCGAGATGCATACCAAGGTACTTAACTTCGTTGGATTGTGGAAGCATGACATTATTCAATGTTACTGTGGGGCTATGTTATATAAAATTAAAATTAATACTGACATCATCGCTAACATTAAGTTACGTGACTCTTTTTATAATAAATTTAAGGAATACTTTTATTTGACTTTTTATTTGAGAAAATTTCCCTTTATTGACTTAAGTCCAACCGTAGCTATAACCGTCGGTAGGTATCATGGTAAGACCTAGATCCGGGGTAATTTTACTTTTTTCATTTTGATGTACCCAGAGGCCAAAATAACTATTTGTTATATAATATATCCGTGAAAACAATAGCTTGAGCAAGGTTGGTCAGATTTTGATGCAATTCAGCATGAACTTGTAGGGTAGCAAAAACTTGAATGCGTTTGAGAATCAGAAATATCGGGTAATGCAAATGGGGTGTTATGGAATATCAACATTTTCAAAATTAGATTTTTTTCAAATGTTTCACCTTACAAATTAAAAATTTCCAATTGTCATTTAAGCCATCGTCTAGATAGAGCTAAAAATAAACAATTAATTTGCATATTGAAGCATTGTTTTACGATTGATGGTTACGGATGAAAAAATATTAAAAAAACTGCACATTTAAGATGTCCAGTCCTCTTATAATGTTCCTTAAGGAGAAAAAGAAACATGTTGATTATAGATATAGTGTAACCATTTAAATTAATAATTGCCACAATTGCCTTAAATGGTCACTGTCCATGATCATAATAACATATTCGTGGAATTTTAGGAGCTCCTTCCATGAGGGATACCACAGTTATTGCTTTTAAACATGGTTTTTGCAACTAGAGTTCTGCAGGCAGTCAGGAAAATCCATAGTTCATAGAAAATCAATATTTTGCCTTTATCAGGATTGAGATGAACTTTGTCCGCCCCACTCCTACCCCCTTTGAAACGTGTTCAAAACATGAAACCTGCAGTTTAGACTGGAGTTGTACATGACCAAGGTACAGTGTGGACGTTTCTAGACGATTCTGAACATCGATGTAGATTTAAACGTCAGCCATATTGAGGTCGACAGGAATAGAAGACAGTGTCCAGAAATCTACAAGCTATCTTAACCTCCTGACCAACTTTGGGGATATCTTGGCAGAGGTGGGAATAGTTATAAATATTTTAATTGAATGTAAGATGATGTTGAAATCAAATTATTAAAATGTAGCCTTTGAAAAATATAATTTCTGTGAAACTTGTTATTCTGGCTAGACATGCAATATAGGAGGCTTTGGAATGCGTAAAGCATTATTAATTAGTATAATTACATTTAATTTTAAGGTGATTTAGTCTGATGAATAATTTGAGTTGATGTAGAATTCACATTTGGTATTTATTGATCATTACGAGCAGTGGAAAGTTTTGCCAACTAAAACCTATTTTGAGAATGAAACCTAAAAGCTGCTTACTGAATGCTACCTTCTAACTTGTCTCTTCAAAATGCTCAAGATTTTATTGTATTATAAATGTAAATGTTTAAATCACGTTCCTGTAATATATCCTTTGTTGTACTTGTATCAAACGCTCAATCTATATTTTCACATAGACTAGCACACTCACTATGACTGAATCATATTAGAAGCAATTTATTTTTGAAGCCACATTTTAAAACGATTATTAGAATTTTATTATTAATAGTGTTGTATAGTTTGATTCCAAATTTTGTTTAATTACGTGTTTTAATGAAATGTCAATCAAATTCAATGTTCAATGTTATCGGTAAATTTTGAGTCTGACTAAATGATAAATTAATTTAGCAAATTTACAACTGTCAAACAATCAGATTTATTTCTTAAAGATTTAAATATAAATGTTCCAAAGTCTTGCTAATGTATGTCAAATTATGTAAAAGTATGTATAGATAAATGTTAAGTAGGGTAATAGGTGTTATTTGTAATAGCTAAAAACGCTATCATTACAGTTTATCATCTCAGTTATTGTACATGAACTTGAATGAATATAATTAGCAACTTGTGAGTCTCAACATAAATTGAAGCAGGCTATGATCATATTTGGGGGATAATTTGAAGTGTAATTGTTTCCAGTAGTAAATGGGTCCATACAAGAACTAAGTATATATTTTTTATAATATTTTTAATTATAGCTCTTGGGCTTAGTAATTTAACTTCTATATTAAACTCGATCACTCTTGAACTCATTTTATTTTAATTATATTTAGCTTTTGAATATTCATGATTGTTTCATTTCCTGGTAGATGTCTTGATTAGCATTTTTTCCTGTAACTTGATAACTTTTAATGTCAAATTAAAATTGATTGTTTACCGAAGTTGCTGCAGATTGACCGGAAAAGCTATTTTTTAAATTGCAGTTGTCACATCGCTTTGGCAAACAAAAAGAGCCTTACTCTTCAGAAAAATCAATCTCTTTATTTGTCCTTATATTGTAAAAATAAATGAACACGTATTTTTACTAAATTCAGTAAAAGTTGCAAGAAACTAAAATTTAATTTTTTACGAAAGGAATATTTTATTAACAAGTATTTAAGTAAGTGATTATATTGCATATGTGGTTGTATTATGTAATTTTATTACATAATATACAATGAATTATTGGAATCCATACCGTTGTTAGTAACTGAACAATTCTAGAAGCATTAGACTTTAGTTATAACTTGATTATATCGTTTATTATGTTTTAAAATTGTTTTCAGCCTATTTTCACATTTTATATCTCTGAGACTGTTTAAGATTATACACAATCATGCTTGATTTGATGGGGGATTTAATTAGTCATTAATAAAATGAGCAAATGATCCCCATCCATTATGCTATTGTGTTGTCATGATTACATTAATGGAGAGGTTGGTCTGGTAAGACGGGATGTCTACCTTGGGGGCTGGGGATCATATCACCTATGAGGTGTTTAGCCATATGAACTGATAATGTAATGCATTACTTTATCTGCGGATTTATATGTATTAATGACTTGTTATGAGACCAACACAATTGAAGATCTTTGAAAAAAAGTAAAACCTTAGATGAGTATACATTCTCTACTTCAGAAATCTTTCTCAAGAGAAATCCAAACAAAAATCATCAATAATTGCTATTTTCTTACAAACTATTCGCAAACCAGTTCTAAATCCTCCAACTTTTAATAAGCGATGTCAAATCACTCCAGTTAGCAACAGATGCGAGCGTCAATTACGGTGGATTGGCAGTGTCAAAGCTGAATTGATTATAGTTTACCAACTTTGGAAAGTCATTTTAATTTATGGTGAACCCACCTTAAGTAATAATTTTAATAACAAACGATCGCGTAATACAAATAATTTTACAACAAGGAAAAAGGATTTTAATTTATTCGAGGGACAATTTTATTATTGATATGTTGGAGTAAAAAGAAATTTGATGTGAAGGTCCATGGCATAGTATAGTATTTCATTGTTGAACGATTGTGTTAGTGAGCTACAGTCGTTAGTTTTGATATGATATTTTTATAGTCAATAAACGTTTACATCAATTTTATATATCCTAATAATATTATATGTATAGGCTATATACATATATTAAAAAAGTAACATATTTTTTTTAACAAAAAGTAAAGGTTTTTATATGATAAGGAATTCTTTGTAAACGAGTTTTGATAATTATAGTTGTATTCATTTCCAAATTTTCTCTGAGTTGTGTGAATATTTTATTGATGCTGTAGATAGAAAATCTTCGTATATTCAGGCTTAGGGTACAACGCCTAGTCAAAGTAAACATATTCCCACTATGATTTCCCATTATTATAATACTTTGCCTTAGGAAATGTACGAAATGTTTGTTTATTCTATGAAAAGCCAGTATTTAGCGATATTAATTTGCCAGTAACATATACATTTACTATATAAAAATACATAATTAAGCTAACAATAAAATATTAGACACATTTAGGCCATTAAATAAGTTGTTATGTGTAAAATGTACAGCTAATTTGAATTTAAAATGTAAAGAGATGTACATTAAGTCTTAATTACCTAATACTATTTTTTTTGTTAAGAAAAACATTATTTCTGCAAAAACTGCATAGCAAAATTATTTGACAAAGTCAATTCAGCTTAGGCTTAACCAGATACAAAAAGTTAGGAATTAGCTGAAAAAGGTGTGATACAAATTTTGACAACTAAACATGTATGTTTATTAGCTTACTAAACTCATAATATTGTGCACAATGAATCAAAAAGATCATTTGCGTAATGTTTCATGCATCAAAATTAGATTAATAAAAACAATATCAAAAAATAATAAACCATTTAAAACGTAAAATGTTTCTGAATAAATAAACGCCAAATGAATCAACGAATTGTTGTGGTTGTTTAATGACTACAGCGAACATGCCAAATGTGAGGGACGAGAGCCCCTTGTGACAGTAAAGGGCCATTCTGATGACGCAGCTTCTAGTTTTACACACCGCATCCTATAAAACATAGTTAACCACCAATTAATCCAAATAGTTGATAAAACAAACATACCTAAATTTCCCTTACAAGTATGGGGTGCTGAGTGAAGGGTACTTGCCACAGGTCGAAGGAGAAAGTCACCAGCTTGTTCATGAGTTAAGTCAGTAGCTCATGGATGAAACAAGAGTGAGCTTTTCATGACCATCGGTTTTTTGTAATAAGTTTTAACGATTATTTTACTCTACTCGACACTTCCCTCACGTTTATATTGGGAAATTCAAATCGTTTCCATAGGACAGATACGTGTTTAGTTGTTATTTGAAAAGGATGGTTTTTAGTTTAAATTTGGTTCAAGATTAAAAAAGACATTTTGAAACTTATGCTAAATCATGTCTTATGCTAACTGTAACCCTTCACAAGTGTGGTATTGCTTGGTTCTTTCGGGTGAAAATCAAAACTGGAATGTCAAAAGAGATAAATGATTCAAAATCACGTTCTGTTCCATTAAGAGATTATGGTGGCAATCTGGACGGAATCAATTTATTAAATATATTACAAGAACTTGAAATGAAATCTCAAAAGAAGTTGCAAGTTATTAACTGATATTCAGGTCTGCTAGATTTGTTTGTATGCACCGAACTAGAATGAATGAGGTTATCTGGATTTGTTCCAATTGCCCTTTGAACCAAGGACTTGTGGTTTGCCTTGCCCTTCCATATTTTACTATCTACTGGCACACCTTTTACCAATCCCTACCTTACCTACACTCTACATTCTTGTTTCTTTTTTCCAAATTCTAACTTATTTAATTTCATTTCTTCCTTGACACTAATCATCATCTTTACCCACAACTACATTTATATATACCTATATATCAAATTCAAATTCAAATTCAAATTTATTTATTTGTGATAATACAAAATCTGGCCTCGCCAAGTTTGCAAAACTTGTCGGCGAGGTCCAATTGATTCACAAAAATGTAACAAACAAAATTTACATTTTTTTTTCTTTTTCTTTTTACAAATATAAATATTCTAGCGCTACTAATTCCATGGCGGTTTGTGGCAGGCACCTATCTAAGCTACATAATAATGGCAGCAGAAATGTAAAATTCTAATATGGTTTGAAAAAAATTGCTGATTTATAATCAATGCTTCATTCCGAAGTCTTTTTTCTCCTGGTTCATAGACCAGGGGTTTCTAAATATTGAAGAGGCAGTGTCTACTGGAGAAAAAAAAAGTATTCGTTTGTTTGTCGTTTGTTTCTTGTTTCCTGAAAATTTGATGAATTGAGACATAACCTCTCACTAAGAAAAGTTATGCCCATGCAGGCATTTATTTATACAAAGCGGAGAAAAAATAAAAAAAACTAATATGTTTGAGAAGCTTTCTTTGATATTTTCTTCCCTAATAGATGTCTTTTGTACTGTGTTTCTGATGTGGTGGGTTTTGTGTGTGTTAGTAAAAATTGTATTTAACAGTGGCTGTAATTGTGTGCCTTAGTTTAGTGCCAAAGTTTTAACCTAATTTTGTGAAGTGTCTTATTTATTTATGTGATATGTGTGTGTTTTGTGTCCTATCCGATGTAGTTAGATGCCAGCTTGGCCTAGTCGTTTTTATTTTGCCTGGAACATGATATTTAGGCTGGGTGAACCTAAGGTAAGTTTACTTCACTGCTTGAGAGCCATTCAAATACTGCTATCTTATAGGCTTTTTTGTTCTGTATATTTTCTATAGTTGTTGGTAGCCTATTAAACAGGTATGGGACCAGATACTCTGCCAGTCTTTGCCCATACATAGTATTAGGTATTGGTGTTATGTATTTGATAACATTTCTAGTTTGTACTGGTCTTCGAGATTTGATTTTATATACACTATTTCCATGGTTTTTAATTAACACATTATAAGTGAAGATTCCCTTTGGTGCAAGTAATTTATATAGGCCTATGCAATATTTAGTGTCAACTTGGTTATTGTTATCCATTCTAAGACCCAAAGCCCTTAAGCATCTTTTCTGTAGGTTATTTATTATTTTCAAATGGCTATTTGCAGCGGTTCCCCACACATTTATGCCATATCTCATCACTGATTCAAATAAAGACTTGTATACAGCTATTTTAACCTCTGGTGTAACTTTATTTTCTAAATTGTACATCAGTGCAGTACATGAACCTAATTTCTTATTCAGCGCAGCTACATGGTTTTTCCAAGTGAGTTTGTTGTCTACTGTAAGGCCCAAATAATTAGTGCTGTCTGTGACCTTTATGTTACTACAGTTGCACTCTTTTAAACCTTGTAGACAGTCACAATCATGGTATTTAATCATAACACTTCCTTCTAGTTTAATATTTCTAGGGTGAAAGTGCAGGATACAGGTTTTGTGCTCATTAATAATTAGCCCATTATCATGTGTCCATCTGTTAAGTATGTTAAAATCTTCCTGTAAAATGTTTACTGCATTTTTAAAGTTTTTATGACCTGAGAAAATTAGGATGTCATCAGCATATGCCCATATATCACAATTGGTTATCATGTTTAGTAAATCATTCAAGTATATAATGAACAGTATTGGTCCAATTTGGCTTCCTTGAGGTACCCCATATTTTATGTCCTTTTCATCACTAAATTCATTCATAACCTTCACTACAAACTTTCTGTTTTTAAGAATCATTTATATATATCATTTATTTATACTATTATTTATATATAACTGTCATAACTTTACAAAACTACGAAGGTACTGTACCAATTAAAACAAAGCTAAGGTAAAGAGTTCAAAGTAAAGTTCAATTCTAGTAAAGACATTAATTTGTAACTTTTTAATTTTTACTAGACCAATGTTTCAATAGATTTACAGCTAGACCTCGAAACATAATTTCAACCAACACCAATTAAGATTACCACCAGTGAAAAGTAAAATTAACAACTTTACGGCCAAACACATTCCACCTTTTCTACCACATAATTGGTGGTCTGAGATCAAAGTAATGTAGAAACAAAAATAAAACTAATTACTTGGGTTTCGGTTATGTTCCTGCCTCCATTCCACATACAGGTACTTTCTTGCCAGATACCTCTTTTCAGTGTACAACACATATACAAACATGTTTTTTGCAGGGGCTGGAGGTCTGAGAGATGTGGTGATCCGCGTCCCCGTGGCTGTCCCTACAGGAGCGACCGCCTCCTTGCTCTGCCTCTACGACCTAGAGGGCGACCAGCTCTACACTGTCAAGTGGTACAAGGGCAAGCAGGAGTTCTTCAGGTATGTGCTCAAGGAGCTTCCGCACACCCGAGTATTCGCACTGCCTGGAATAAATGTCGACGTAAGTCCACTGGCATGATTTGTGTCGTTTGTGTTTTGGCATACAGTTATACTGTAGAAATAAGTGGGATGTTTTTAATATGAGTATCTTTTTTATGTTCTTTCAGCATTAGAGTTAGAGGCTTTTAACAACGAAGAAGTTAGCTACAAAGACTAGCTCAGAATTAATGTTCAGAACCATTTTATTATATAGGTATGATTCTTTTCCAAGTAGGTGTTGTAGTTGTCTTAGTTATCAATCACCAATCATGTTTTGAAGGTGTAGTATTTAAATTGACCCTATAAAAAAATCATAAAGATGGATTTTAAACACCAATCGGTCAATCAAATGATAGAATTTTGTACAAATAGTGTTTGCTGACTATGGAAAAAATTGGGGAAATACACAGTAAAACCAGGAGTTAAGACATATGCATATAATCTCTCCGATAGCATACTTACATACAACTCTCCTAAACATCCCTCCGATAACATACTTTCAATTAATTAAAACTCCAATGACAGCGTCGACACAGACGCAGTTTTTCCCAATGATAGATGTATCGCAAACCCCCTTTTCGATTGAGACCAAGATGTGTTAGGATGCATATTAAATCTGCCACTTGTTCCTAGGTTCTGCTTATACATTACCATACCCTTCAAATGCATAAGTACTCATTAGAAAACTAATTAAACATAGCCAGAGCCTTAAGTTATAGTGAAACTAATAATATATCTATTGAAATAAAGAACATTTATTGTATGAAGAAAGAATCGTATTGTAGGTGCAGTTGGTAGTTAGATATGACGTGTAAATCTACTAAAGTCAGATACAGATCTGTGTACAAGGCTGTGACAGATTGACAGCTGTGACGTCACTGGTCGATACAAGGCCACCGAGAGTTCGTCATTCGTCTAAATTATTGAAACCGTCTCCTCTATTTAGTATATACTAAATATCATTTTAATATGAAACTTTGATTAAGTTTTCCGTTTAGTATTAATAATTAATTCTTATCAGTTTAAATAGCAACACATTACGTATTTCGAACTTTTTACAACAAGACTGTATATGACAAAAGCCATAAAATACAAAAAAGGATGTAGATATTTGAAACTAAAGCTTTTGGTCATAATTCACTGGTTAGGTTAGGTCCACTGGTTCTAGTATCGTTGCTACTGGGCATATACTAATGATGTATAGTATTTAGACTCGACTTTGGCTCGCTAGGGATCCGCCATAACACCCATTTTTTGGTTAGAGGATTGTAGAACTTTTCCTCAAGGACAATTTGTTACTGAGGAATTCTTTTTTGAGTAAAATAATAATCCTAAGTTCGTAGATAAACACTGAGCACTGTAAAATTTCTTAAGCAGCTGTTAATGCAGTTTCTAAGGGGGAGTTACAATTGATGAAAGGTTAAGTATTTAATTTGTAAAGGGAAGGGGTTGCACTTTTTAAATTAAAAATTTTTCAAATATAAGCACTCAGCATTTCTCAAGTCTCTACCACATATTGAAGGGGTTTACAAAATCAGCTATACATGATATGAAAGCATTACATGGGGGGCTTCTATGGTATATATGTGCGTGGGGGGGGGGGGGGGGGGTTCAAAGTTTTTTACTGAGGAGTAGTTTATGGGAAATGTCCAGCAATTCTTGACATGATAGATTCCCGACGTTGGTGCTCTAAAAATATTAATTTAACAAGGCATTAACTGTAAAACTATATTAGTATAGAAATGAAGCTACGGTCTTAGGAAATAGAGGAAGGTACCGATATTTTAGATAGTCTTAGCCCCATTTGATGGCGGGGGAAAGGAAACCATAATCGTTACGAAGAATGGTCTTACTTCAGAGGCTGACGTCACTGTTTCGATCAAAACATTAATAGTTAAAAGTGCATGTATTAGAAATGTTATTGTTATTGCAACCAGTCCCATTTCTGAAAGAGGGGGGGGTAAGATAGAATATTAGGTTTAACATAAATTGCAACTTTAATACGGGTTGCAGTTTAAAAAAAAAATCATTAAGGTCATCAAGACTACAAAGATTCACACAAAAATCAAACTTTTCATCAGGGACGTCTAGGTTAGGTAAGTTTTAATTACTGTAGGTTTTTACATTTTTTCACACTGAAACACTACCTGAAATGACAAAAGAAATACGTCAAATAACACTTTTAATAATATATTTACACTTATACTGTTGACTCACAAGACGGTAAATACATATAAAAGATGGTAAGTGGTGGTCGATTTCAATTGGACATTCCAATCATCATCATAACCGATAGGCGAAGTCGATAACTGAGTAATCAATAACTGAGAAATAACTGAAACACAACTCTTGATCCCTAGGTGGTGGCTTCAGGCACGGAGATGGTTGTTCTAGAGGATGTGCAGAGGTCATTGACGGGGAAGTACAAATGTGAAGTATCCACAGACGCACCTGACTTCCATACTGAGATTGTCTCCGCCTTCATGCACGTTGTTGGTTAGTCCAGCTGATTTCATAGGTTTTCTAATATTGTGTTCAATGGTCAATCAAAATTTTTGGATAGCAGGAAAAAAAACACATTTGAAGTATTATTGCTCAATTAATTGCAGTATATTGGATATTCTAACTACTCTTTGGACATAAGGATACTTTAAAATGTATCTCCTTTAAAAATATCTCGTAATTAATTCAAATGTTTGTATTAAAAGAATTTTTTTTAATGAAAAGAAAACAATTGCTGTTTTCCTTTGAAATGATATAATGTTGGCTGAAGAACAGCAAAGCCTAAGATAGGAGCACAAGTAGGATCGAAGAGCCCTTAACCAAGATTAAACATCTCTCTAGTGTTCTATATCATCCAAACACACACCATTAGAGTCAGTTTGAGATTTTCTTGCTTTTATTCTGATCAATATTAGGGGATTTATCTTTTGAGACGAATAACATGTTTTCGATACCTTCTCGAATAAATAGTTTTTTTTTTTATAAATATATAAAAATATTAGAAGACATCTAGATTATGGTCTTTGTTAACTATTTCCAAATATACTGGATGACAACCATGTGTGTGTCGTATAAAAATAACATACACAAATTTAAAATGCAAAACTAAAAGTAAATAGCTAAATGTTAAGGAGGAGGATCAATAAGGAAAAAGTAATAAAAGAATGAAACGATTCTAATAGATTGTTTTATGCAACGTTTTGCAAAATATTTGTTAAGCTGTTATTCTAAAAAATATGTATGATATTTTCTCAAACATTTTGTAACGAATAAGGTATTGCTAATGAATAGAATACATGAATATAGGTATTCTAGTGCTATTTCTATGTACAACATCTGTGTAAAACTTTTCTTGAGTTTTTAGGTTATACAAAATTTATTTATATAATTGAATTGTACGGGATTTTAGTGGTTGGTAAAAAGATAATGTTAAAAAACTGCCATCTACATGGCCTTTCACTGCAGTGATCAACTGATCATTATGTGAACTGATACGTACGAGGTTCTTCCCTGTCTCAAGGTCGACTCAGAGTCGTTAATTAACAAAATTAACAACACATGTTTAATGTTCTACAGACGAGCTACAAGGGGAGCCAAATATAAAGTTAGAGAAGAATAGCTACTCTGTGGGAGATGTTCTGAGAGGTAACTGCTCCTCACCTCCCTCCAACCCTCCAGCCAACGTGACATGGTACCTTAATGGAGAGAAGGTGAGATGTTGTATGTAATGTACTGTGATACTGACAGATAAGTCCATACACAAGTAGTTACTCTGTAGGAGATGTTCTGAGAGGTAACTGCTCCTCACCTCCCTCCAACCCTCCAGCCAACGTGACGTGGTACCTTAATGGAGAGAAGGTGAGATGTTAAGTGTGCTGTACTCTACAACTGACAGATAAGTCTAGACACAAGTAGCTACTCTGTAGTGGATGTTCTGAGAGATAACTGCTCCTCACCTCCCTCCAACGCTCCAGCATACGTGACGTAGTACCTTAATGGAGAGAAGGTGAGATGTTAAGTGTACTGTACTCTACAACTGACAGATAAGTCTAGACACAAGTAGCTACTCTGTAGGAGATGTTCTGAGAGATAACTGTTCCTCACCTCCCTCCAACGCTCCAGCATACGTGACGTGGTATAAGGTGAGATTTGAAGTGTATTTTACTGTGTATGTAAATTTTGCCCACAATTAACTCAAAGCAAATTGGCCAAAACAATTTGAAATGCCATATTTTTTGTACGATAGATTATAAACAAACACAATAGATAATACCACTAGTGTAATGAAAATAAGATTGTTAATCCTGCAGCTAAACTTTTTTCATTGATAATAGTCGTAGTTATAACTTTTTGCTGGCTTTTTAAACGCCTGAAGCTTTCGAACTATAAACAGACGATTACACATCTATTACATTTTAGAATTATTATATCCGTGAATTATCATTGAGAATCATTATTCAATTTTAAATACAGCTTAAATCATCAATTAATTATTAGGTCTATTTATAAAAAAATATATTTATTAAAACCTTTAATGTATTACCCCAATATACCGTCGTCACGCTTTTCAATAATTTATATGTAAAACATGAACTAGCTAATAGAGCTTACTGAGATCTTCATTCAATCTTTTGTTTTATTTCAAATCAATACCTTTTTCTATGGCAATACGATAATGATAAAAGGGGGAACAAAGTAATCATCTACAACAACTCTATGGATGGATTTTTCATCATGGCCTAAACGAATGAAATCTCTACACTTAGAATAGTTCAAGAATAGAGAGCTTCGCCTGGAACCAGAGCTACAAACACTACTTGTTCTCTCTTTGGCGTTCCAATATAGTTTATAGACGGTTGTTCCGAGCTATAAAATGTCTCAGTACGTCGTGTACATGTCACAGGCGACACTCATATAAAGTGGACTGCCTGCAGTGGCCAGAGATTTATTTGGTTTGTGTTTATATACAAGAGTTATGATCTCATTTCATAAATGCTGCGGTGATGAACGCACATGGCGATGCCACTGAAATACGAGATAGTATTACCGTAAGATGAATCTTTATTTGGCAAGATGAAATAACTCAAATCTGTTTTAATTGAACCAATAAATGTAGGACTTTTTTACTGACTACCAGGTATTCTACCTAAAGGTTTTATCCAAATTATCGTTCTTAAGAAATACAGTGAAGATAATTACCCAGTCCAAAATTGTAATTAGTCTCTATGTTCCTCAGGAAGAGCCTAGCCTGGTGACACACCAGTCAGGTCTCAACGGCACGGTGACAGTGTCTGCACTCTCTATGGAGTTGTCTGCTGACAGTTTCCCTGGGGGCAAGCTGCAACTCCGCTGTATCGCCGACCTCTTCTCCATCACCCAGACGGCTAGAGAGATGTGGCTGGACGAAGACAGGCCTCGGATTGCGTCTGTCATGGGGTCACGAGACTCTGCTGGTGAGTGTGACGAAATGATTTTGTTTATATTGTTCTAACAACCTTAATTATCGTGAAAGAAAGCTTTTGGAGGTATTTTGACATTAAAAAAGACATTGGGGGTGGTTCTTGGGAGTGATCTGGAAATGCAATGATACTGAGAGCCCAGCAATTACATGTTGAGTGGCTCTGCGACAAAATCGCCACACTTCAGAGTACTAATATTCTCCGATATTATCCTCTTTTAGTTTACTGGGTGAAAAGAATAAGCAAAATTTAATTATGCTCTTGTATTTCATGTGTATTAATTCTCTATTCAAAGTAATACGGTTGGTAATTTAACTATGAGGTGCAACAAGTTAGAAATCAGCAGTCACTTCTAGAAGATTTCCTATATGTTTTGCTATGTAAATTGTAAAAGTGGTTTCTTGACGTCCTAATTAATTTACATGCTATAGTTCAACTGCTGGTAGAAATGGATATATCTTTGATAAACTGATGTCTCTTAGCTTAAAAATGTTTTCTGAGAAAACTTTTAGATTTTAGTCCATAAGAGCACCTTCTAACCCATTATGTCTCTGTTGTATAGATAGAAGTATGGCCAGTTCTACATTACTTCTACAGACAGCGCTTTTAGCACTGTTAGGCTGCAACAGATAGCATCATGTCTGCGAGATGTAATCAAATGGCTGTGAGCTCTTCGGACTGTGTCTACCTGTGTCCCGGTGTAAAACATATGTATATTTGTCAATACCTGCTGTATTATATGAGTGTTTTGTAGATTAATAATTAAATTTGTTCAATACCGTTTTATTTGGTCGTCTGTTTCTTTCATAACCCAACCCATACCTCTGACTTTAGATTGTTTCCTCATATAATTAATTACAATTAGTTGCATGATTGTATCGCGAGCATAACCTGTAATGCCTAGCTGTCCTGTGTCCAAAGTGATCGTAAGATTAACATTAAATTAGACTGACCGGTTCGTTTCCCATGAACCTGGTTATACTGTGTATTAATAATTAGTTCCAATCAATGTAGATATCAATCGCTTATTCCTTCCAGTCAGAGTAATTTTATACGAAAAATAACTTAAATTAGGTACCTGAAGTAGTAAGAAGTAGTAAAACTTTTTATCTCCATACAAATCACTTTATCTCGAAGCGTAGTGTAATGTTTTGATGTCGTTATGAATAAATGGAAAAATAGATGTTTTAGTCATATATTTGATCAGAAAGAATTAATGTTACGAGATAACGTGGTAATGGAAGTACAGTTTCTAGAGGTTTAACTAACTAAGGAACACTTATAAAACAACCACAGCTACATGCATATATAATTATTTTGGTGAATTCGTATGTAATGGTTCATTGAATCACGTACTGAAAAAATACAAGCTAAACGAAAGTGTAACATTAAATGTATTTTGATGAGCAAAGGAATAACAGTAAAAGAGCTTCTTAAGAAGTATGATCAAAGTAAACCTCAAGTAACTGACCTTTTGTATTCCTTCTTTACTCTTGTACTTTGATGGCTATGAAAGATTTGTAGCTTTCTAAATATATCAAAGTAAAGGTGCAAGAGTATTTTCGGACTTGAATCAAATTAATTGTTACATGATTTAGTATTTTTATTGGAAATTCTTGATGTTTAGCTCGGTATTTTGATATTGTTAAATAAACAGCTTTCAATATACTATATATGCTTCATTTAGCTGTTCCACGTATACAGGGTGTTCAAACAAGGTGGATATAATTTACCTGTTGTACAATTCCTATCACACAACCTAAAGTTGAAAAGAAGTTGTCCTTTTTAGCTGTACAACTTCACTAGCTTTGCTTTATTCTGCCCCATTTTACAAACAAAAGCCAAACCATTCCTCCCTATCTGGTAATAGTGCTTTAACAGGCTTTCCAAAGCAGTATTTTTTGGACATATGGTCTGAAGGCAGGTCCAAAATATGGCTATAAACCACCTGACAAATTTTACAGTTGTTGTTTCCTGTAATTTTCCATACGTTTTTGCATCTTAGGCTTTGTTTTTCTTGCTTCCACCTTAATAAAAATTTCAATCAGTAGCATATCAAGCAGACAAAAAAGGGCTGCTCCAGGACAGCAGCTTACTGTCCCAGTTATCATAAGACCAGCAACTACTGCTGAAGCTTTGGCTGCTGCAGTACATTCGATGTGTTTTTGTGTGTATAAATAGTTTTTAGTACGTCTTGAAGGTGGATTAGAAAACCCTTTGATAAAATCATGTGGCTCTACATCATAATGTTCATCACCATGTCATGCGTGTAACATGTTTTTGTAATTTGTTATATCAATATATATAGTCTTATATATTCATTTTATTTGAAACTGATTGTTTTATGCATTAAACTGGTAGTTTTAAAATAATGGTGGTTCCGTATTTTAATACAGTGCATTATTCTTAAACAATTAGTTTAAAATAACTTGAGACTTTTGTAGTATTATTAAAATTATTCGAGTTTTATAACAACGAAACTTGGCCATTATATTAGTTGTGGTAGGTAGCGTATGAAAAGTATATAGTCGATTCAAAAATCATGCATGCCAAAATAAATTTAAGTCCGCATATTTTAAAAGGACAAATAAAAGTTTAAAAGGTTCAAAGGCAGTTGTTGTTTATCGAATTAACTGAAATTAAACAATAATAAAGTTCTTACAAAATTCAACATACAAACAAGGTACATACATGATAATATAACATTGCCATACATGAAAGTAAATATTATATTACATCGTTTTTGACTTTATATAACTAAATACTTAACTATGGACATAACTTTAAAATGAAGATATACAATTTATTGTGAAAATGACAATTGTGATATTGGCTAGTCGTCAAATCTCCTTATTTGTCCTTGTGCATCCGTCTGTTACTATAGTTGGCGAATGTGCGCCTCAACTCATCCAAGTTATAGTAAAAATCTCTGTATGGGAACTAGCACATTGACAAGTTTTTAGATCTTTATTACCAAAAGGTACATTACCAATAGGCAATAAAAACGTTTGTAATGAGAAATTAAAATAATAATGAGTAATATTCAAACTAACCTTCTCTTATTTTTGGGTCAACATTTTATTTGAACAATTCATGTAAATATGAAAAGATCTAAATGTTTATTTTCTATCTCGTGGGTCTTTATGGAACAAAAGTAAAATTATTATAAAACGTACGTAATAAATTAAGCTATGAAAAACGCTTGTGGCTGTCTTTTTTATTCAAATTAGTATATTTCCTTACTAGCGATTATATCAGTGAACCACAAGCAAAACCTTAGGTGTGTTGAGATTATGAAGCGAGATTAAGGGGTTTAATCTTGTTAATGTTGAGCTTCCACCTCGATTATAATTTTGTCTTACACGTTTACCTCCAGCAAAACGAATCTTATTGAACTATGAAATCATTTTTAACAGTTTTGTAGTAAAATTTCCTTAGTTGGGCAGAGAATATAGATACATTATCGGTTTAAATTTTCATTCGATATAAATATATAGATTAAAAGATTTAATGGTTTATAAATATTTCCTGTCATGGGTCGTCTCAAAAAGAAGGCCAGCCGTGATCCCTTTACAGTCGCTGTGGCGTTTAAATTATGCTATTTTAGTTCAGCTTATTTAATGATAATGACTAACAAGGTGCCATTTATGAAATTTACTGTACCCAAAATATAAAAAAATTATAGTTTTTATAAACTGTTTGCTAATTTTGCTTCTTATTCCTTTACTTTAAACCAACTTCCTTTGGTTATAAATCCTACCAGAAATTATACAGAGCCAAAAAACCTCATGCTTTCAGAATGTGATTTTTAATAATTAGCTATTGAAAGTTGATTATGGGATTCTGAGTTATCTCAAAGCTATTTAAAAGTTACTTTTTAATTAATCCTTTTATATACTAATAACATTCAGAGCCAAAAAGGTCTCTTGACCTGGACTCAAAAGTTTGCTGATGTGCTCAATTAGTTTTGTAAATATTTTACTATGGTTTATTTTGGTTTACAATACCAACTAATGTTTTTGGTTATTTTGAAATTCGTAGGATAACAGTATACACATTTTTAAAATGTCGTGTGATTCTTACCATGCAACTGAAAGTAAATCTCATCATTTAAAACTATGAGTCTAGTTAAATATGCTGAGATTTTAAATATTGTACTCGTTCCTCAACAAACATAGGTAGAAGATAAAAGAATACTTTTTCACAAGACTTTTTAAATTTAAATTACATGTCTTTCTTCAGTGGTTAAGACATATTTTAAGACTAAATTGTGTCTAAATGGTTGGTACGATAAATTCTAAAGAGCTAAATGAGTGGATAAAGATTTAGTCCATAATACACTGTGAGAAGTAACCAGAAGTCATTAAACAGCACAAAGCCAGACTTGTACTAGTTAACTGTCGGTCATTAGCTCTTGTGAGCCCAGCAATTGCGGGAAATTTGGGCTTTGAACATTCCAAATGTTGTTTTAAGAAATTAAAAGCCCCTTTCTTCCAATTGAACACCTATTCTACAATCTAAATACTTGTCAACACATAAAACGTACTAGATTTATAAACATAGTTAAATTTGAAAATTCTCCTATTTTGAGAATATTTTGGAATCTTCCAAATAAGAAATAAGCTATTACCGTAAGCCCCATGGTGAGACCTGGACCGAGGACCGATTTACTTTTTCATTTTGATAACCCCAGAAGCCAAAACACCATCCGTTTAAATCCACTTGATAAACAATTATTAGCTTTTGATAAAGCTTTAGTGTAAACCTGCAATTACGAGATTAATTATTAAAAAAGTTTACGAAAATTATGATTGAACCATAAGAACGTGTTCTATTGGGGGCTTTATGGGGAAAAATTAGTTGTTGGTTTTATTTTTGAATATCAAAAGAAAAATCTTCAATTTCTCTCAGTACAGAACCATTTTGTAGAACAAAAAAAATAAGTATATTGAAGCACAGTTTTACACTTAATGGCTATGGAGAAAATACCATAAAATTGTTATTTTATGCTATTTTATTTGTTGTTTTTGTTTGTTTGTTTATGGACATATTCTGATCAGATTTTGCAAATTTACACATTTAATCATAAGCTGTTAAATTAAAATAAAATACAACTTATTACCTGCCCTGTAACAGCATGAATATGTATTCGTTATTTAAGTGGGGAATGCATCACTGGAATATTTTAGATTTTATTTAATAAACAACCAATTAGGTAAATGGAAATTCGCTTAGTCTGCAGGTTTGCTGTGTCGAGGGTATCATTGTATGATGCTGCATACATAGATAGAGGTAAGTAAAATTTTCCCTGAGTATACTGTATAGCAATTTAAGCTTGGTCTAGGTTAATGTATTTCCTCTTAGAAAATATGTTTTCGAAAGGTATAATCCATTTTGTAAACAAATGTGATTGAAATAATTTCTAGCGAGCGATATAAAACTCAATTACTTCGTCGGAGAGATTACTTTGAGCGCTGGACCGATTTTCTAACAATACAATTGAAACAGCCGATATCCAGGCAAATCACTAATCCATTTAAAATAATTCCCTTATTTGTGCTTGCTTCAACGCTCATCATTCTATGCTTTCTACGAATTTAAATTAACGTAGGTAATCAAAGCTTGGTTCACGAATATTAGAACAGAAACGGTATGGATCATAAACAAAATTAAATGACATCACTGGCCCGAATGTCTATACTAAAAACCGTAACAGCTAGTTATTAAGTTTTTGAGATTTCCATTTACATACAGATAGAAAATGTTTTCTTTCGGGACAATGACGTCATTAGTTTATGTTTGTAATCCATCCCGTTTCTGTTATATTATTCGTGGCTCCATTGAGCAAGCTTGAACCCGTTGTTTCAAATCGCCACCATTTTGGCTAGAGAACCTTTTCAGTTCAAGGTTACTGCACTGTGTTCTTCTTTTAATTTACTGTACTACTCAACCTGAGTTCCTATTTACGAGCTCATTCGGAATAACTTTCTAACGTTAAAATGCTATTCACAAACGTTTTAAGGGTCCTGGATAACCATCATATTTAATCCAACCAAATAGCAATGAACAAAGGGAAATACAGTAATTGGTTGGGCAGTTTTGAATACAAACGAGGCCACAAATTTGACAACAAAGTGTTCATTCCACTGCCTAAATTAGCGGCTATTTCTATATTGTTTCCCTGTTTAAGCAATGTTTCTGTTTTATTTGGTTGTGTTCACTTTCAGTAAAGTTTTTTAAACTATTATTTTTCGTTAACATTTTGAACAAAAATACATCTTTAAGGCAAAAACAAGTGATTTAGTTTTTTTTATCAGATCAAAAATTGTATTAAAGATTTTTAGTTTACTCTAGATATTCTTAGATTTTTATCACCACGAGACACTATAAAAGCAAGTTTGGGCAAGAAATAAATATTTTTACAACTGCGTCAACAAATCCAGTTCCTACAGTGGAGCATATTTAGAAAGAGGTGCTAAACTTTTTCACGAGAAAACTTAGTTTGCGGTCGCGAACATTAAATCTCCGCGGAACATCTCGAGTACGTGGCTGTCAACCGTTCCGCATGTGGATTACCAAACTTCCGCAACATTTTTTAATCGGAAGTCTAGGCAAAACTCGCCATACTATGCAGTCAAGTACGAGATGTAAAAAGAACAAAAAATACCCCCACTACAGCAAACCTGCAGACTAAGCGAATTTTAATTTGCCTGATTGGATTTACACTAAAATGCGTGCACAATAAGCTGCTCTAGCTGCGATGCAATCCCATGGTTACTTGAAGCCTGGCCCTCTATTAAAAAAAAAAAAAAAAAAACACTAAAATGCCACCTTAAAATATCACATTTATTTCCTATTTAAATAGAATTAGTTTAACGAGTAATTAGGTTTGCTGCAACAGGGAGGGCAAAAAAGGGTTTTTTGTTGTTAAATGTTGAATTTCGATCAAAATATGTTCATAAACAAGACAACTACAACAGTTGACTTATTCTCCATAAGAATAACATTGGAATTTAAAATTTTAATTTGTTGGTATATTCTCTGTCACTATTAGGCGCACAATAACGCTTCAATATATTAAATTATATCTTTTTTAAGGTCTACAAAAAGGTTTGGTAATAAATTGTAAACATTTTTGTTTTTAGGGTAAAAAATGGGAAATACCAATTTTTATCCCATAAAACGTTTGTACCACGGGCCAAAGAAATGGTTTTGCAGCTCTTGATCGTTTTTGAAATGGTCTCGAAGTCAAAACAACTTTCTCAAGCCAGCAAAACCTCATTTTCAGCCCTAGTTACGAAATCTACTATTAAACTATTATGAAACTGTATAAATTGGTATACCTATGCTCCTAAAAGTCCAATATTGTAATGAAAAAGGAAACCTAAAAAAATGACTCCATCCAAAATGGCGTTGTTTTAAAGCCCCCCTTTAAATTATACCATAAAGAAGCAGCTAATAACTTTGGATTAACATTACTGCATATTTGACAAAAATGGGTTTGACGACAAAAAAAAACTAGTTCTTTATGATAGTGGTTTTTATGAGTATCATATCAATACCAAAATATTCCGTTTGATACTGGTTAAAAATACATGGTATCCCACTAAGAGGTTTAAACGTTCGATTTCGTATTGCTTGTCCATTTATGCACAGAATATTTTGAAACTTTTCACAATTTATGAAGTACGTTTTAAAAATATTCTGTGAAAATTTCAACTCTCTAATCCCAGAAGAAAGACTATGTTGCAACCCCGTATATCAAACTGTTCCTGGACTTTTCAAACGGACTATATATTGCCAATTTATCTAAGTCTTGGTGCTATTATTGCAACATATTTTCCCAATTCGTTATTGTTATAGTAACTAATAATTATATTTGTTAATGACAAAGTCAAATATAAACTAACCCTTTAAACAACCAATATGATACGGTTTGGTATTAAATTTGAAAGATAGTTTTATTCCCCCAATCACAATATTTTGTATTTCACTAGCATAATACTTGCAGAAACAATACTCGTAGTATAATACCGGTCAGATCCAAGATATAAAAAACAGAACGAGTAAAGAAAACATGGTTTAGTCCAAAAGTCCTTCGTGACAAATATTGAACTGAATTCCTTTAATTTGCCTACATTTCGTGTAAAAACATGAATTTTAATTTCAAATTACTGTTGTATTTGTTAAACACATTCTTATATATTCCTCTCTATTGTAATCCGTAGTGTAAGATGTCATGGAGTGATTTTTACTGTCACGATTTTTATATAGGAAGAAAAATGTTAAATAAAAATGTTGCAAATATGTTAAGTTGTTCTAACAAAATGAATATCGGATTGTATTGTACTTTAGGAGGGGCAGACTGAAGCTTAACAGTTTAACATCAGAAAAGTAAAAGATTTCAAACATATAAGACATTAAAAACCAACCCTTATTTTAAAACTACATTTGTTTTGAAAGTATTAATATTATTTTATCATCTCTAAGTTTGTCTATAGAAACATGCTAGTGTTACTATTCATGTTTTATATCAACTTGGTTAAACATAAAATGTGTTGTAGTAGTTTTTAATATTTATAAATAAATAGATAAATTTGAGTACTCTTCACATTCAATTATAATTTAAAATGTGATAAACTACAATTTTTATTTTAAACTAATATTTTTTACCTATGCATGTAAGCCCGAAGCTGCAAGTCAAGGTTACCTTACACGATTTATATTACACAACTCTCAAAGGAATCTTGAATTTCAGATCCGCCTAGGGTTAGAAATGCTCATTGCACTACAAACCGTTTTTATGTATTGCTGTTCCATTGGACTTTCCTACAAAATTGTATGTTTAAATTTTAATAAACGAAATCTAACATATACGACTTCTTGTGTATGCTATACTCTTAATATTTGCGTTAAAAATACTTGTTGCAATGATCTGTTCGCATTGTTTGTAAACTTTTAATCCAAATTGGTAACAAGAGAATTAATTATATTTTTCAGTTACGCATAAATATATAATGTGATACATTACATGTTTGCGAACACATTGGCTATGTGTAAACTAAACCAACTATTTAGGCTGCATAATTAATTATATCCCGTCTAGTTATAAGCCTATTGTCAATGCCAATTTGTTGTTAAGTCAGCCTAATTATATTAACTCCATGTTAGTTTTATTACCGCTTACATATAACATAATGGTCGGACATTTTACTCTGGACATTTTATGAATGTGAAATCCAGATAACTGATAACCTGCAGGGACACTCATAAATTGTCAGGAAACAAATAAAGCGTTCCCCTCATGTCTGGTCAGTGATTTACAGTATTTTCGATTGCTCTTTATAATCAATAGTGAGTGTATTGAAGTCCTTTAAATCCCTCAAATGGATAAACAAAACCTATAAAAATGTTTATTTTTACTTTATTTTTACAAATAAAGTACTGTTTTGTATTTTACCCAACCCGCCATGTTAAACTTTCCTATCCCAAGCGTGATGTAAACAACTTCTTTACTTCACTCGGTGAAATAAGTTTCAATAACTCATTCGGTGAAGTAATGAAACCCATTCAAATAACATTGAGTGCTCAACTTAATAAAATATACCTCTATGGAGCCAACGACGTTTAACGCTAGAAATCAGCTGTGCGCTTGAATGTTATTGTTACGCTTAAAAGTATTTTCCAATCCTAGCTTGTAAAAGAACGTTACTGTTAGAAGATGAGTGAAATGGATAATGAAAAATATTGTAAGTAATCCCCTGTATATTGTCGGATCAGGTAAAATCTTGTACGTTACACGCTACGCAAGAGCGTGTTTACGTCACACCGCTGATCAATTTAGCTATCTATAAATTATTTATCTATTAATTATTTAGTTAATTTAGTTAGTTTAGTTACATTTAGTTTAGTTAGTTAATTTAGTTATCAATTTAGTGAATTATCACAACATTCACCTGCGGGGTGTAAAAACGCTCTTACTACACTTGTCACGTAATCCTTTTAATGCAAGTTAAATAAATTCTTGTATTTTCATTGTCATAAGCATTTTGACCGAGAGCGATAAGCACCTTGTTTTATTACGACATACTATTTGTTATTAACATGTACGTTTTTTTTACATAGTTGTAATGTAAAGGTTAATTTTATTTTATTCTTTTAAATTCACTTATGTTTTTTTCTTCCTTTAAATATTTGTGTACATATTTTTTTTTGTTCAAACTAATTCGCTGGAGAACTATATTAGCCTTACGTTAAACCAAAGTTTACAAAGTCAAATGTTTAAAATAAATCCTGTCAGATTGTTCGTAAAAAGAACTAACAATCAGCGGAATACGATGGATGAATACCGAAATTTAAATTAATCATGTATACTTATTGGCCTAATGTACTGCAAAATAATACATTCCACTTAACATTAAACAGTTAACTTCTTTGCATCCATTGCCTAAATTAACAAATTCGTGTTCAAATTGAAAACGTCAATTGCATTTAAATAAATACACGCTAAGCTTTAATAGCCTTATGAGTCACATGCAACTTAATTTTGAGAACTTGTACAGCTGAAATGTTTGAGAAGAGTGATCAAAAGGTTATAGAGTAGATTCGGAGAAAATTTAATAGGTTTTTAAAGGGTAAGACAATGTGAATACAATTTTCTGAACGGGTTGGTTTTCAATAAATAGGCATGGCTTCTGAAGCAGTTGATCTTAGTCAGTTAAATAAATTGCACAGAAGCACAGGCAGTCTCCCTCTTATTCCCCCTCAACTCCATCTTTCGCACCCACACTCTTCTTTAAAAACATGATTTTTGGGACACATGTAAAAGAAATAAGTAAGGTTTTAAGCGTCCGTAGAAATTATTATGGAAAAACACATGAAATTGGATTTTTCTTGGGGGTTTTGTTGTAATTTAAATTACTTTAGCATACTTACAAACCGATCAGCTATCAAGACAGTATTAAAAAATTATAGCTATCCAAGATAATGCAAACAGATGGTGAATTTCGCAAAAGATAGCCACCCAAAATATTGTGCTAGTATTGAGTGTGGTGTAAAATATTTATAAAAAATTTAAAAGTCTAACAGATTTACTTTAAATCCTTAAATTAAGTACTCTACAAATAATCGGATGAATAAACAATTGAAGTGAAAGGTAAAACTCACACCACAGTTAAACATAGATACTTTATTAGCCAAGATCCCAAAAGTAAGTCTTCAAGCTCAAAACAACAATACAATAAAAACAAACATCAAATATGCAACATATGATAGCAATTATAAAAATACCAAACAGCACATCTTCTCTTTTCTCTTTTTTTTAGTTTATTTGTAAAAATCTGAATCACTGTATCTAAGAGGTGGTTTTACACATCTTTTAGGTCTGTCATTTTCATTGCTATTGTAATTATGTCCAGCATCAGTTTCAGTTCCTTGGTCTTCTTGGTATTGGTGGTCAAATCTATTTTCACCATTTTCAATAGGCCTATGCACAGCTATTATGTCTCCTGTTCCTTCTGATCTTCCCTGCCTGTGTATTTATCAGGTAGGACCGAGGATGATTTGATTTATTCTCAACATGTCCATAACGTTTTAAATCTGGAATCCAAACTTTGTCATTTTGATCAAGCTGTGAGAGATCTCTTACACCTCTCCTTACATCGTAGTTTCGCTTATTTCTTTCCTTGATTGAAAAATCCTTCTCTTTAAACTTTTGCAATCTTTCCCTTGTTACCTGTCTGGAGTTATTTATTGACGGTAATGTTGATCGGAGCTTCCGTGAATAAAGTAACTCTGCAGGTGAAAGACCAGACTCTAAGGGTGTATTTCTATATTCTAACAATCCAAGATTTGGATCACTACATTTCGTTAGAATCCGCTTCGCTATGCCAACTGCTTTTTCTGCTTCTCCGTTTGATTGTGGATACCTTGGGCTTGATGTCACTATACTGAAACCATATTCTTCAGCAAAATTTTTAAAATCCTGAGAAGTAAATTGCGGACCTCCATCAGCTCTTACCACATATGGTACTCCATGTCGAGCAAAATATATTTTTCAATCTAGCAACCACAGCTCCAGTAGTCAATGCATCCACATAAACCAGTTCAAGAAATCTAGAATAGTAATCTTGCACAACTAAATACCATTTTGCATTACATTTAAAAAGATCAATACCTAAAGACTCCCAGGGATTTTTTGGTAGTTCAGTCAACAGTAATGGTTCTGATTTGTTACTTCTTTGCTCCAAGCAAACTGGACAACTTGTTACAAGTGTAGCAATATCTGTTGAGCAGCAAGGCCACCACACCGATTCATACACTCGCCTTCGACATTTGACAATTCCCATGTGACCTTCATGTATTTTACTCAGTATTTCCTTTCTCAACGATTTTGGAATAAACAGTCTTGTGCCTAAAAGGAGGAATCCTTTACTGATGTTTAGATCAGTCCTGTACTTCCAATACACCGAATTTTTATTCCAATTGTTATTCACAATCCAGGATTTAATTCTTCCGCATTCCTTATCAGTATCCTGAGCTTCTTTGATTTCCTTGAGCCTTTTCTCAGAACAAGGAATAGCATCTAAAATACTCTGAACAAACAAATCTTGTTCCAATATGTCTTCATGTTCTTCATTTGACTTAATGGGGTTCCTAGACAAAGCATCTGGTACATAAAATTCCTTTCCTTTCACATATGTTACTTTATATCTAAAACAAGCCATTCTCATTCTTAACCGCTGAAGTCTTGCCGATAAACTAGCGATTTGTTTACTTCCAAGCACCTGAACTAAAGGTTTATGGTCAGTCATAAGTTCAAACTCGGTTCCTAAAACATACTGTGAAAATCTCTCACATGCCCAAGTCAGTGCCAGTGCCTCCTTTTCTATCTGAGCATAACGCATCTCTGTCGGTGATAAAGATCTCGATGCATAGGTGATTGGTTTCCACTTTCCATCCACAAATTGTTCAATCACCCCTCCTAGGCCAAATGACGAGGCATCAGCTGCAACTCTGGTTTTACGATTTTTGTTGTAAGACACCAGAACTGGATTTGAAGAAATAAGGGATTTAATTTTATCCCAAGCACTCTTTTGAACGTCAGACCAAACCCACTGATAACCTTTCTTAAGTAAAATTCGCAATGGAGCTGTAACTTCAGCCAAGTTAGGAATAAACTTCATCAAATAATTAACCAAGCCAAGAAATTGCCGAAGCTCGTTAACATTATTTGGGGTTTGCATTTTCATAATGGCCTCCACTTTCTCAGGATCAGGCTTTATCAATCCATTTTCAATCAAATGTCCTAGAAATTTAACTCTGTTCACATTAATGTTACATTTATCTTTATTAAGTGTAACATTGTGTTCTCTCAATCTTTGTAATACATTTGCTAGTCGATGGTCATGTTCTTCCTGTGTTCTACCGACCACAAGTATATCATCTGCTTGGTTTACTACCCCATCCAGTCCATCCAAAACTTGGTATATCCTCTTCTGGTAAACCTCTGGGCCAGAATTAATACCGAATGGTAACCTCTTGAAAAAGAATCGTCCAAAAGGAGTTATAAAAGTCGTAAGCTTGTAACTTTCACGATGTAAGGGAACTTGAAGAAATCCATTTGTAGCGTCTAGTAATGAAAATATTTGTCCGCCTTCTAATTTACTTAGACTTTCTTCTACAGTTGGTAGTTGCCACCTTTCTCTCTGAATGCTTTTGTTGAGTTCGGTATAATCAACACATAGCCTCACTCTATCACCTGTCTTACGCGGTACAACAACAATTGGTGCACACCAGTCTGTTGGTTCTACCACTGGCTCAATTATTCCCTCAGAATGCAGTCGATCCAATTCTTCTTTGACTTTGCTCAATAATGGAGCGGACACTCTACGAGGGGCTGCCACAGCAAAGGGACGAGCATTTTGTGTTAGTGCAATTCTGTAGTTTTCCCCTTTCATTTCAACAATGGAACCAAAAACATCAGAAAACTGAGAAAATATTTGGTTAGAGAAAATCGAATCTATGTTGAACTGAATTAGGTTTAATTTCAACATTGCATTTCTACTTAAAAGTGGAGTAGGTTGTTGCTCAATGACGTAAATATCTTCTACAATAGATTTATTTCTAAAAACCAAAGTAGCAACGATCTTACCAACCACTTTCAACCTAGTTTTCCCCGGACCAAATAATATTTTACTTGTTTCACTCGTTTCCAGTTTTAATTCCTTGCAAAGATCATATCCAATTATAGAAACATCTGCTCCAGTGTCTAACTTAAAATAAATATCATGCCCCTTGACATTAAGTTTTACTTTACAAGGATTTTGTCCTCCAACCTCTTCTATGGTCAATTCCCCTAAATAGGTTTTAGGTTTTTCTAATGGTTAATTACTTTTATTAATTTATCTCACTTCAAATCCTTTGGTACAACATCTCACATAGTGTCCCTTTATTCCACATCTGAAACATGTAGACTGATTGGCAGGACAATCATTGCTATTGTGATGACCAACAAATCCACATTTGTTACATTTACCTTTCTTTGAAAAGCTTTGATCTTGACTTTTATTGCAAGAACTGTCCCTAAACCGATGTTTAGTGGATTGATTAATCCCCTTATTGACAAACTCAATTTCTGGTGATTCCCTCACTACTTTTTGTTGTTGTTTTAAACTCTCTGCTTGTCTTGCTTTCAAAATTGCTGTACTTAAAGTTAATTTTTCATCCAACTGTAAATTTTGAGAAAGTTTATCATCATTTACCCCAATTACTATCAAATCTCTAATTAGTTCATCTTTTAATTCCCCAAGTTTACATCGCTCTGCCAGTTTGTGTAAACTATTTATAAAAGAATCAACAGGTTCCCCCTCAGACTGACGTCTTTTTAGAAATTTAGCTCTCTCATATACAATATTGATTTTGAAACCTAAGTAAGACTCAAATCTACCCTTGACAGTGTCATAACTCTGTAATTCTTCATCTTTTAATCCGAAAGATGTTAGAAGGTCTTCTCCTTCATCTCCTAGACAGTATAAAAGCATATTAACCTGATTTTCCCCACTCTTACTGTCTAATCCTGAAGCTAATCTAAACCTTTCAAATTTTCTTATCCATCTAGGCCATTCAGAAGGTTCCCTGAAATTGAAAGGTTCAGGTGTGACAAGTTGGTATTGAACTGTACTAATTGTACTACTCACTGCTTCAGCCATGCTTAGTTCTTTCTTCTCCTCAAAAGTTTATTTAACCTGACACCATGAAGTGAAAGGTAAAACTCACACCACAGTTAAACATAGATACTTTATTAGCCAAGATCCCAAAAGTAAGTCTTCAAGCTCAAAACAACAATACAATAAAAACAAACATCAAATATGCAACATATGATAGCAATTATAAAAATACCAAACAGGACAACAATGTTATAATTTTTTTATATGGAACTGCTTTATGTTAAATACAATAATCTCTTAAAATTCCCAGTAACCTCATTTAAAAATACTTTGTGCTCTCTTATTATTTAAATTTTGTTCATGATTAAGCTTCTTAATACAGTAAAATTGGAGTCGGATACAGATCTGTGTACACGACTGTGGCAGATTGACAGCTGTTACGTCACTGATCGATACAAGGCCACCGAGATTTCGTCATTCTTCCTATAATGTTGTAACTGCCCTTATTTTAATTGTACAGAAACATGCACATATTTATGATAAATTCCACCACAAAACCTTATTAGATTTAGGTTCTACTAAACCAAATTAGAAGAGTAAATATTACATTACCTGCCTAAGGTTGTAGCTGTAAGTTATATATTTTTTCGTTTATCGTTAGGCTAATTTTTTTTTAATTGTTTAAGATATTTTCATTATCAACAATATTTTACTCCGTCCCATTTACGAATAACATGTTGGCTGAAGAACAGCAACACTTGAGCCAGGAGCACAAGTAGGGTCGAAGAGCCACTTAGCAAAGATTAAACGTCTTCCTAATGTTTTATATCGGCTCAACACATACCATTAGAGACGAGTCGAGATTTTCTTGCTTGTATTCTTAACAATAATTCTTAGAAGTTGTAACTTCAAAGAATCCCAGTACTATTATGTTAGGCCTTAGTGTACCGGTATTAATAATTGATTTTCTTTGTAGAGTATTTGTAGTAAAATAAAAATCCTTTTTGAGCCCAAAATAATTAGTACACGCAAGGGATGTTGTTACTATGGCACAGATGTTGGGTGTAAATTCCTTTTGAACACAAACTGCCATATAGAAAATGCCATCTTAGAAAATGCGGCTAGTTTTAGTATATTTGGTTATAGCTGCTTTATTATTTTAGTACAGAAAATACTGGGTATAAAGAATGTACCCCATATAAAAATAAAAGTTTTTGGTATTATATTTTTTTCTCTAAACCCAACGGTGTTGAGTTATTTGCGATTAAGTACAGTTATTTTTATTTATTTACTATCCCAATTAGCATACAGATGAAAAAATTTTTCTAAAACTCCGACACAAGCAATGGAAGATAATGGAATTTCACTTATACAAAGATACACTGGTCTTTCCTTTGAAGACTCAATACAGTTTATAGACGGCCGGTCTGAGCTATAAAGTGTCTCAGTACATCTCACAGACGACGCTCGTATAAAGTGGAATGCCCGCGCCGGAGATTTATTTGGATTCGGTATTTATGTTCAAAATATACTATCTAATATCACGTAAGTTGTGTAAGATTTAATTGAACAGTTTTATTAAATTACCTCGTGGTGCCTTTGCAATATTTACCCAAAAACCTCATCTGTACTAGAGTTGTAAAGCACGAGGCATGTAATATGCGATGGCTTTAAAAAATCATGACTTTAATAAACTACAAACTCAACGTTTGTTACTTACGCCCAATATTTTACAGCTATTGATAAAAAAAAGAATTAAATGTTCAAAATGTTAAATTTGTGAAAGAATATACACAAATTAATATAACTATGAAACTTATTGTTGTTAATAAAGAAAGCTATAAAGCAATTATTTTAGTAGGTAACACATTTATTCAGAAAGGCAATGCTTACTAGACGGTAACGGAGGTTTTGTTTGTAACTTAGAATTATACAGTTTGAGAGATCGTAGCAACTACTATTGAGACCTCCAATAATGCTTTGTTAATTCAAAGATCTACCAGATTTTATCGGAATTAAAAAAGGACATGTATTAACACTTAAAACATATACCAGTATCTACTTTGTTACCTACAAGATAGCAAGTATGAGCATAATTTTAAGTGGTGATCTATTTCAATTGGACACGAATCTAGAGGACGTTCCTATTTATCTAATCACTGTATGTACATTGATTTATGAAATATTTGTAAAATTTTGCTCTACTTGCTTACGCGAACTGATTTTAGATTGATTTTCAGGTGTCATTTTACAGTGAATATGTTAGGTAAAACAGTATTTAGTAATAAAAAAATATTATTTAAATATATTTACCGTGTAGAATAGAACATAATTCTAACAGGTTTTTTCCAGTACATATGATTAAGGGAAATCCCGAATAACTGGCTATTTATAGTTGTTTGTATGTCTTCTTAACTGTACTTTGTGGACTCTGACAAAATTCCTATGTTTTCAAATAGAATAAAGAACAAATTCAAGGGTTTGTACCTGTAGATAAATCATGGGTTTGCCTGTGATATCATCGATCAGCGTAAACAGAAAGTACCCAGTTATTCAAAATAATTGGTTTTAATATTTTATATAATAAAATAAGATATTTATAGAAAGTAAATGTTTTTTACCTACATAATACACAATCAGTATTTAAACTAACTATGTAATTACATGAGGATATTTGTGTCATTTAGCTGTTCAATGCTGATTCCAGCAATGAACAAAGCAGAATTAGAGTGAGCGACTGGAATAAGCGACTAACGATGATTGGTTTAGCTTCTGAAAATTAGTGTTTGACTCTTTACGGCGGAACCTATAAGGGTATGTAGTTATCGAGATGTAGTTTATTACGAAATGTAAAAAGTATTTGAAATTCGTTATTTAAAACACTACGCTTTAGTTCGCGTTTTCCAATATATAAAATAACAAAAGTTGATCAAACGATAAAATAACGAATGAACTAAACTATATTAAAACATTTAATATACTAACAAAAACTCATGTAAGGAATTTGTTTTTGAGCCATTAGCTGTTTTAGCTTAAAGGTGATAGCTTTTATTTGTAAAAAAAAAAACATATTGATGCAAGATACTTGAAAGATATTCCATATAAAACCAGTAGGCAATGTAGATAGTAGATAGTAATCTATATAACCCAATAATGGAGCCAGGAAGTCTAATTACCTGTAGAATGCGTTGTAGTTTTTTTTTTATATCGGTTCTGTAATGTTAAAACATAAATCTCCTGTATCATCCTCTAGAATTAGAATATATTCATTGCACAGAGACTTAGACACAACTAACAGTACGCTGACTATGATATTATTTTTTTTATATTTTTGAAATTGCAGTTTATATATTTAAAAACTCTCATCTATTAAAATTCAAAGACAAAATTCATAATTATAATACCCGAAACAAAACTAAAGCAGTGATTCAATATTGTCGCTTAACTAAATCGTTGGATAGCCATGTGGTGATATCTTTAAAAATTTACAATATCTTTGAGCCTATGATTAGAAAATATTCAATAAATCAATTTAAAAACAAACTCTATAATTGGTTACTAGATAACCCATTTTATACATTAGATGACTTTTTAAAAATTGGTGAAATCAAATTTTAACATAATGTAATCTTTGCACTTATTTTATTTTGTTATTATTATTATTTATGTTATTACTATTATCTTTTAATATTACTATATTGTATTTTACATGAAATTTTTAGAGGTATTTAAAATTTAGTTTCTTGAATGATTTACACAAATTTGTCTAACTTCTTTGATTGCTTGACAAAAAAAAAACTTGAACAAATTTTTGTTTGTATTTAATTACTGTTGTTGGAATTTAACAATTCCTAATCAATATCATTTCATTATTTTTTTTATTTTTCCCTTCATTTTAAGAAATTTACTAAGCTCTCAAATGTTTTTATGTTTTATTAATAGATAGCGTAAAAGAAAAAAAGTTAAGTTAATTTATCATTTTAATTTTTACATCCTCTAGATACTTAGATGTGTAGTATGTATGTATATGACGTAGGCCTATTCATAGGCTGATGTGTTGACTTTGTCAATGATTTGTAAAAATCCAAAAGACAAATAAATGATATGATTTGATTTGATTTATGAAAAATAAAAGAGCTTCATAATGGTTTCTTTTGATTAAAAAATCCTACAAACCTAAAGCTAACTTAATAGTATTTTTGAGGGGTCTTAAACGTGTAGAGAGTGTCTTATCTCTTATGGTGACTCCAAAACTGATGATTAAAATAAATGTTTTTTGAACCAAAACTCCATGTCAAGTCAATACTCTTTTTAGACAAAAGAGAGTAGTATATCATGTCACTCGTACACTTGACTTATTTGTTATGCTTTGTTATGTCCAATAAGACGATAACTCGAGCAAAAATGATCCAATTATGATGAAATTTGGTACAAACCTGTTAACCTACGTCTATTCAAACGATTTTGCGAACGAGCGTGGTCATACTATACGAACAATAGGGTTATGGGGGGTTTATGGGGTAAAAATAGGTTTTCCCATTTTTTTACCCTGAAAACAAAAATTTCACAATTTATTTCCTAATCATTTTGTAGAGCTTAACAATAAATTTGTATATTGAGGCGTTTTTGTATGCCTAACAAATACGGAGATAATAAAAAAATTAAATTAAAAAATGTCATATTATTCTTATAGAGAATAAATAAACTGTTGTAGTTTGCTTGTTTATGTATATATTTTAACCTTCCCTGTTGCAGCAAACCTATGTTCTCATTAAAATTGATGTAATATAAATAGGAAACAAATAGGACTATTTTAATGGAATATTTTAATTGACATCTAGCCAGGTAAATGAAAATTCGCTAAGTCTTCAGGTTTGCTGTGGTGGGTTTTTTTTTTAATATAATAATGTTATCACATAAAATAAGTGTTCATACAGTGCGGGAAGTAACCCAGCTGCACAAGGACACACGAAGCCAGACTATCTGGTTTTGTTAACTAACGGTTTAACCCTTGTCAACGCAACGTTTGTTGGGGAAATTTGGCTTTAAAACCTTCTATATGACGCTCATAGTATCGACCTATTTAAGGCCCTAGTCGTCCTATTAGGTCGTAAAAGTAAAAACTAATATATTTGTACAACATTATCACTATCAATGAATGCATAGTCATCAGCACGGTTTTGGAAATGCAATCAATATTTAGACTTAAAATGGTTTACAATACCTTCATATACCTTTGTTTAGGGATTATAAACCATTATAAGTATAATACAATCCGGAGGCTAAACAGCTCTTTAAAAACAATATTTAGAGTTATAACTTGATGAACCAATTTGTTAATGTTAAGTCTGATTTACGTAATATTAAGACTGATGGAAACATTTAAAATTTAAGAATAAAACATTTGAAATATAGTTTTTTCTACAACGACATACCAGGTTACGATGGTTGTATGATATAAATGTGTATCACAAACACTATTTATGTGATTAAAGTTTCATAGATGGGTTTTACTCTTATTTCTTTGTCACGTAAAAGCTTATTAGTTTCAAAAGTAAAAAAAAATCCCAAAAACGTAGTAGATTTTATACCAAGATTTGCCGAAAGGTTCGTGGATGGAAACTCAGTTTTCTCATGAACAAATTAAGTTTTGGACTGCTTATTAAATATGCACTGTCCTGAAAACGTAATTCACCAAAAAGTTTGTTGAAAACAAAATTTTACCCTTCCATATTCAACCAATTGTATAAATATGTAAATTATTCTCATTTGAATTCTAAAATGTATGTATGTTTCCTAAATACATATCTTTGATACAAAACATTTTCATTATCAACAGTAAGTGTAATGGATTTATAATTTAACAGTGAAAAGGTATCGTAAATCTATGACATGATTATGGTGGCATTTATTCATACACCTTAAGGAAAAACATCCTTTAGAGTCTGCAGATAGCCTACATTTACATAAGTGTTTTTGTGAATGGAGTTTCAATCATAGCAAACATATTTTATATAATATGCTTTTTTATTTTGATAAAGATTTAATGCTGTATTTATATTAGAATTTAATAATTACTTCTCTTAAATTATAATCATGAGTTTTTTAGGTTTAACAAAGTTTATGATTAAATTGTCCTCTAATTTTAAACCTATAATAAATAGCTGTTATTGAATATGAAATAATCTGCGAAGGGATTTAATGTTCTAATTTAAGCACAAAGATTGCTTTCAACTAAATTTGCAGGAATGGGTTTTAAATGCAGCTTCCATCCAATAATCACAATAATGGACGAACGCTAAAGAGACAACAGGACCATTTTTATGTTTAACAATATCTCTCTTTCCAATTCATTGACGAAATCGATTTCGCAAAATTTATAGCAGTAAAAACATAGTTAAAATTACCGTCAATCTTTTCAATAGTGAATACCCCCGCCGCAGCAAACCTGCAAGATAAGTGAATTTCCATTTGTCTGATTGGATTTACACCAAAAGTCTCCTTAAAAATATCACATTTAATCATTATTTGAATAGAATTAGTTTAACAAGTACTTAGGTTTGCTGCCACAGGGAGGGTAAACGTGTTTTTTTGTCAAATTTTAATAGTTAGTAAGAAATAAAAACATTTTCCAAATTTGATAAAAATATGTTCATGTACAAGCCAACTAAAAAATTTTACTTAGTCTCCATAAGAATAACATGGTATTTTAAATTAAATTTTTTTTAAATTTAATCCGTAACAATTAGGTGCATAATAACGCTTCAATATACTAAATTATTTGTTTTTTAAAGCTCTACAAAATTGTTTGGCAAGAAATTACTAAATTTAATGTTTTTTTTGCTTAAAAAATTTGAAAAAAACAATTTTTACCCCATAAAATCCCCCATACACCCCCCATAGTCCGATCATGCTGGTTCGCGAACTCGTTCGAATAGCTTTAGTAGGTTTACACGTTTTATACCAAATTTCATAAAAATCTGATCATTTTTGCTCGCGTTATCGTGCTAACGGGCATATATATATGAACCTGAACGGAAGGTGTTTTTGGCCTCTACGGGACCTCAAAACGAAAAAAATCTGTCCCCGGCCCAGGTCTTACCATGAGTACCACGGTAATTGCTTTTTCCCTACATGAAAAATGCGCTAAAACGTGCTAAACTAAATTTAAAATAATTGTTTGCATGTTTAAGTTATAGCCTATCCCTAGTAGCACAAATATATATTAAATACATATCAATAAATATATTTAAAATCTATTTTATATATCTCAAGTGTGTATTAATGTCAATTTTATATAATATTTAAAATATATTATATATATATAAAATATGTTTTTGAATCTATTAAATATTAAAAAAATATGTTCCAGTAATATATTTTAGTGAATAATATTTAAATAAAAAATGTATTTAATATCTCTTCCAAACATCCCATGAGGCTCAAACATAAAAACATAAAATAATGAAGATTTTGTATGAAAAACACAATTATCAGTTGAGTAAATTGATTAAATAGTTCATAAAAACAAATTTTGAAAAAATTACAGGATACAATTTTGTTGGCCCGGGTGGGTCTCGAACCTGGGTCCTTCGACTTGTGAGCCTCTTACCATACCTCTGAGCTACTTGTGACTGTTGCTAGCATTTGTTTTCAAATGGTGAAAGAGCGCCGTCAGTTGCAATGGTTGCAATACTTGAAAATTATTTGATACTACAGTATAATATGATTCTGTTAATCTGTTTTTCCATAATTCGTTTCTTAAACGGTCGCCAGTCGCTAGTACCCTTTTCTAGCCAATAATTATAGATTTTTTATGATCACATTCATTGTCACATATTGCAATTTAAAAAATAAAACCCATCAACACTTTTTTTCCGTTTGACCCAAATGTAGCTGCCTAACATGTATACTGCCTCTTAACCATATGCGTATTTTTTTCTTTACGTGTATGATAGAGTGACACCATTCAGAGTACGTATTGTTATTAACTTAATTTTAGCTATCATATAGCAACTATCATATAAAAAATGCATGTATAAATTTATAGACACTATAAAAAACAAAAAGATGCAAATTATTTATTTGCTAATTATAAAAGATTATAGGCTATAGCCTATATTCTACAAATATATTATTATTTTATTAATAAAAATAAATGACGTGTTTCAAAATATATTTATAAATACTTTAAATATATAATATAGTTTCAAAAACATTTTATATATATATTTAAAATATTCTCAACACATAATTTTTTTAAATATTTAATAGGAAAGATATACATATAAAATATTTATATTATAGATTCTATACTTATTTGATCAATATATATTAAGAATCTATTTTATATATTCAAAACTTATATTTAATTTATATTTTGCATTGCTTTTTGGTAATATTTTAAATATATATTTGAATATATCAAACTGTTATTAAAGATATATTATTTATATATTTTATTCGAGGTTCTATCAAATACAACTTTAAATATATAAAATATTTATAAAATACATATTTGTGCTACTAGGGATGTAGGGATTTTGTCTTAAGTCGTTGCCTGAGGTTTAGTATTTGATAAACTTTTTATTTACGAGGTTATCCATCCTTAAGATTATAACCGTTCGAACAATTTATCAGTAATCCACTAAAAGTATAACAAGGGTACTACGTTCCCCAGACATTATTTTTTGGAAAAACAAACATACAAAGACAATACATCTTTATACAAAATTTTAAAAAAAGAAAGTCAATCAGTTGGTATGCACTTAAATATAAAAATTCTACATTCGCATAGTATCAAGAATTATTTATTAAACTAAAAACATAAACATTATTGTAAACAATTTGACAAATCTCATTGTGTTTTCCAGCTGTTTTGTAGCTGCTTAGTTCAAATGGTTCAAATGGCTGTTAATAAATTCAAACCAAACAAATACCAGTGGTCAAACCAAACACAACCTTTTGGAAAACCTTATAACTTTTTAATGCTGTTGATCATCATATAATCAACTTGCTTAGTTGAAGCAGCTTTTAATTTTCTTTAATCTATTGGAAACTCTAGAGCCGTTGGGCGGAGCCCGATATGATTCATCAATACGTTCTAGAACCATAAGAAGCATTCTGACACGAATTTAAATCATCTTTTTGAACTGCCATAAGTATAATCCTATTGATTGACATAAATTAATAATTTAATAAACCTGTAGTACATGTCAAACCTAAAAAGGTTCGTGTGTATTTAAGAAATTAATTTAATTACTTTTGAAAAACAATATTGTTGGTTATGTCTTGTAAAGACAAGCATATTGCATATTGCTAAACATATACCTTAAAGGCTGTTCAATTGTATGAAATTTAACACAGATTAAATAAAATTTACAAAAACATTGAAAATACTCTGTAAATCCTTTTACCAGTTAATTAAAAGCTTATTGAACAACTAATTACACAAAAATCTACCCTATTACATTGACGATCCACAATTATTTCCAAGTCCTACATTGTACAAAACAAAGATGTTACTCGTTAGATTTGCTATAATAGTATCCTAAGAATATCTCTTGTACAAATTTGTGTATAAACATAATAATTAGTTTGAATTTATTTATATTTCAATAATATATTTAAGGCGTTCCTGTTATAGAGCTGACGTTTGAATGACATTCTTTTACCCTACAGTCTCTTGTAAGTTTTGTTTAATCAATTCCACTACATAATTATATCATGTATTCATAGAAAACAATGTAGGTAAACGTTATAGTAAGATAACATCAACGAAATAGGTACAGTCTTGTTTGCTGGTTAGGATCAGTGCACGTAAAGCTGAGACCTTAACAAAACTTTGTTGGAGATCATAAGAGAAGTTGGTGAGAACTCTTAAGCGTTATGCCCAAAGTTACGAAATTAGCATGGATACTGTACTTCCGTTAGTGTTATATCTCAAGATAATTTCCTCTCTAATAAAACATATAAGCAATTAATTTGTTTGCATTTTAACAGCATTAATACGATTTAAAATCAGGTAATTTTGAGTAAAGCAAAAAGTCTGACTGCCATAGTTTTATTCATAGAACATGATTGCAACGAGAAGAACATTATTATATACTACTTATAGATCGTTAACACTATTATTATTAGATCATATAGAAAGGGTAATGGGAATCATATCAGCTTGCAATGAAGTAATCATCTTATTTGGTCATGAAGATGGTAATGATAATGGTACCTTATAATGGTAAGGATTATAAGGCGATGCCTGTAAATACAAATCAACATTTGTGTATAAATAAATAATTAAAAGAAATTACTCGTGTGTTGATATATTTTAAAGAACAGTATAAAACAGATGACAAATAGTATTTAATCTAATTTATTTATTAATTTTTCTTATTAATGTTTGACACGAGTACATAGTAGATACACTCAGTTATTCTTATTATAGCACTCAGGCATGTTTCTACGTACAAATCTTTTAGTATTATTTCATCTAAAATGTCACTGGTATGATAATATAAATAAAAAATATACCCCCGCCGCAGCAAACCTGCCGACTAAGTGAATTTCCATTTGCCTGGATTGATTTTCAATCTATATATATAATACGCTAAGCCGATTTTTGTGAACAGAACTCCTCCCTCATTTTTGGACCGATTTTGATTAAAATGTCAAAAGAATTGCCCTGATCTGTAGTTTTGCAAAGTGTTTTTCGTTTTTTTATATCTTTATTAGTTTGAGCAGGATCTTCCATCAAAGTTGGATTTTCTCCCATAAGATTAACATGGGGGCATCTAAAAATTTAATTGGAAACTTTGTTTCCACTAATTTGAGAGAACGGCTGGGCGTAGAGACTTGGTAGGGGTGTCAAAGAGAAAGGTCTTGGTCTGTAGATGGGTTATCAAAAGAAAAAAAAGTAAATTCCCTTAGGGCTCTGCCCCAGAAGCCTTTAAAGATCCCTCTACAGATTTGTTTACATTTTGGCCATGTGGATAATACTTTTTTAATGAAACAGCTGTTAATTTGTAAATTGTATTTTAAACAAGACACATTAATTGGGATTTACTGAATTGTCCAAAAGAAGCATTTGCAATGTTATTTTTCTGATTTAAAAATTATTTTTTTTTTCTGTATCATGTTATGTTTTGAAATATATACCATGACGAAAATCAGTGGAAAATACTTTTATCACAGTAACTCTTAAAATTATTTCTTATTGACCTTATATCTATTTTATGGGTTGGTGACTGCCCTTTTCACCATTTTTGTCTTTATTTTTATTATACAATTCACTAGACAGATCAATTGATAGATCATTGTTATTGTTCATTGTTAATAGATTATTGTTATGTTGTGTTGTTGTATAGATTTATTGTTATTTTCTAGACAGATCATCATAGGTTCATGAGATTATTGTCATACATGTTTTCAATCATTGGAAAAATATTAAATTGTGTAATACAATACAAAATAATAGCCTACAAGTGCAGAAGGGCACGGTGCGGTGCCTATTTGAGCCGTGTCCATATTTTGTTAAATTAAAAGTAGTTTACAGCAACTGTTTTACAATATTTATGTAGAAATATTTGCATGATAAATAAAGTCATTAAGCTGGAAAACTGCAATATACTGCAGACTTTTCAGAGAGGTTACTTCGATGTATTCATCCAGCTTAGTGAAAACATAACATAGATATGTACCTATACAAATAAGAACTTGAATTCTTAGAGAGCCTTTGAATGTTTTTAGACTATCGAAAAGGGTTGTGCATGTTTACTAGCGCTACCCTGCAACAAAAACCATTTAATTTATCTCCAAAATATATATTATTAAAGTGCACTGATCAGCAGAAAAAAAATCTATGTAACTTACCCATATGTTATTGAAAATAACACAACCTTTTGGCTGTAATTATGACCCAATGAGTAAATAATATTTAAGCAGCTACTGTCATGACAGAAAGGTCATATTCCTTTTAAACTAGATCACATCATCCTTTATAAGATATGTTGATTAACAATTCATGTAAACGTCAACATTTACGTAACAGCAAATTTACAGTATTTTTGCTTTTTGGAAATGTCCCATTGCTATGTCATTTGCATTATTTGTTGTCAATGAAGCCGCATATAAATGATGAGGCCCCTAACAGTTTCAGAATAAAAGCCAACTTCACTTCAAGTATATTCCACTACACCTCACATTCTGTAGAGAGATTATATTGACAACTTTATGTAATTGATATGGTTGAGACAACTAACTGACATCCTCCATGTCAAGGAATTCCAGCTTTAACAGTAACCCCACAACAAATTTCTCAAAACTGTGATAGAGGGTTATTCATTAGCACAGAAGTACGATATGAACTGACGCGACGTGACAAAGGAAAAATCAAACTTACACTGTAATGGATATCTCCCTTTGAAGTTAGAACGTGTCTTCCCAACAAACAGATATTTTTTTCAAATAAAATCATAGATTAATCTGCATTACACTGATGAAATCACGGAAGTGTTTAACTACAAAAGATCCACCAATAAGATTTTAATATTATTTAAAGTTTAATCCAAACGATGAGATACCAGATAATATACTAAAAACTCCGATGACGTACAGTATGGGAGATATTTTATTCATTGAATGATCAACCATATTTGGTAACTATCATTATTGTTTTTACACTTATTAATCTTTAAACAATGCTAAATGCTCAAAATATGTACAATTTCACTCAATTTATCGCAGTTAGATGAATTAGCGTAATCCTTGAAAATAACCGTCGATTTCGACGGGTTTCACCTAGTTAAATCTATTTAATTAACATTTAGGTTTAACGAGTTTCTAGGTTTGCTGCTACAGAGAATAAATTCTTGATCAGTATTGTACGTGTTATTAAATTTACGGAAATTAAATATAAGAAACGTCTTATAATACTTAAAATAATTCTTAAACACTTAAAATAGTTTTTAAGTGTTATAAGATGTTTCTTTTATTTACTTTCCGTGCTACAGGGAACTAATAAAGTGTGTTTTTTAGTAAAATGCTTATAGCTTAGTATAAGATAAATCAATTTGCCAAGTTTGATAAAAGATATATACATAAATAAGCAAACTACAACATTTTACAATTTCCCATAAAAAGAATAACATGGGAATTTTAAATGAACATTTTTTATCTTTCCCAATCCTTGAACCTCATTGGTCCATTACCCGTGTTGTCCGTCAAAACTACGCTGTTATGAAAGTAAACAATGCTATGTGAAACTTGAATCTTTTCAATTCTACTAACTGGACTGAAACGGCTACTTTAAAAACGGTCGTAGGTAAATATTATACTTAACTTTTAAATTCATCAACACATGTACAATATAGTTAACATTTATGTACGTATACAAGCAATGGGGTTGTACGGAAATCGACGGAAATTATAAACGAAAATCAAACAAATTTGTAGGGAATACAACAGCCAGTCCACCTTACGAGCGTCGACGGTGATATGTACACGACGTGACATCTACTGAGACAGTTTATAGCCCAGACCAGCCGAATTTAAACTATATTGATCCTACAACGAGAATAAATATGTTTTGTAGCTGTTTTACATACGTTAATTGGTGGCTGCAAGCTACGTTTTGCTGGCCCCCCATGACAGCTGTAATCATCATTTGGGGACCGAGCAGGTTTTTACATCCCTATTGGCTCAAAATCAGCTGCTCGCTTACTTTCTTAAAACATGAATGCATATCAAATACACAAACAGTATCCATAGCATTGCAATAGAATTGTGTTATTGTCACCGCTGCCTAGCAACTATTTATTATTATATTTGCTGATTCCTCAAACTATATCTTCACATAACCTTAAAGGTGTAGTCGTGTTGACTATCAGTGTGCTTAATATTGTGGTGAATAGTGGTAATAGGGTATAGTGTGGTGAAAAATAGCGTTCGTACCACGGACCGAAATGGGTTAGCAGCTCTCGATTGTAAAAACTATCTCTAGCTGGAAAAACCTCATTTCGGCCCGAGGTTCGAAATATACTACTATAGCATTTTCCGAAAACGAATTCTAGAACGGTTGAAAGTCTTTTTGGTTTTAGTATAGTTACGTCATGAAGAGAGATTCCTTTCACTAAATTGTCACTATTGATGGTTTAGGATTCCATTGTTGTGGTTACTGGTAACGTATTGTCATAGCTGAAAGGACGTTGGGTTAAAACTGAGTAAGGGAATAAATAAAAAGTACTGTAAATAACATTTGATAACTATTGTTTCAAATATTTCTTATAAAGAAGTGCGACGAAAATTATAGGAAAATTTAAAAGAATATACCAATGACATGTCTATTTAACTTTCCCAGGTTGATGTTGTAATCTGTGACTGGTAGAGAATTACAGTTATCATTTATATGTTATATATTTATATATTTATATATTATTAAATCATTCTGTATTTTTCCAAATTTCCACATTTCAAGGATCAATTTACTAATATAAAGTGAATGCACATCTATATAGCTTAGCAAAACCATTTTACATTGTATAATCCTGTCAATTCTCCGAATTTGGTATATTGATGAAGCTTCTCATTTTGCTTGAGATAAAGTACCCAAGGGAATTTCAAGTCGTCTCTAATGGTGTGTGTTAAGATGATATAAAACACTAGAAAGACGTTTAATCTTTGTTTAAGTGGCTCTTCGACCCTACTTGTGCTCCTACTTAGACTTTGCTGTTCTTCAGCCAACATAATATTATTCGAGAGGAAGAAATATATTTCGAGCTCTACTTTCTCAACACTTTTGCAGACAACTATTGTAGTAATCTTCAAGAGCTATATCAAGGACGTATCAAAGAATAGGAAAATATATATAAGCACCCTTGCATAAAAGAATTTGGCAATATATTATTTTGTCTCAAATGAACAAGTTGTGTTTAGATACACAGTTATTATGATATTATTATAGATAGTTCTGAATGTATTATTGATAATATCCTGCTTTCCAATGCTAAACGTATCTGTCTCCACGATTTTGGTACAGTTGTTTTACGAACGTAGTTAACAGTATACCTTAACATTACTATGCCTAAATACCTCAACCATTTTGACACAGTTTCAGAGTTTATTTAAAAATATTTTCAACCAAAAATCAAAGAAAGGAAACGTGTTTTTGAAAAAAATATTTGAATCACTATTCCAACCTTATTGTTTTGTTTTTTGTTCTTTTGTTTGTTTGTTCCTGAAGAAGGCTAATGCCGAAATATATAACTTTTTTGAAAAGTGTGTGATTAGTTTATTTTGTATTCTAACCTTATGGAAGATGTAGTATTTCCTTTTATTGTATACAAACAAAAGGTAATCCGCTGTGCTGACCAAAAACTCGTACAAAGACCTATCTGCATGGAAGTAAGGTACGTTTTGATGTGGTAACTTTACTTCCCCAGTGACATTGACTCATACCGTTTCTGTGCCTGAAGCAACTACCTTCGGATCTTTATCAACAATAATTGAGTTTTGAATAGAATGTCCACTAAAACCAGATTTTTTCATCTTTACATACGAATAAACATAGTCATTTCGGCCATAAGTACATAAGTATAACATACGCATTTCAGTCAGCAATGTAACAGGAAATACGAGCAGGGCAGCCTTGATAAAACCATTTAATGTTATGACAATATAACCCCCGTTAGGGCTGGTTTTAATATGGTTCAATCTATATATGACTGTTAAATCATTCAATGAAATTAATTTTAACAAATGTTTTCTGTTACATATAGAGTTTAAAAAAGAAACCCTGAACGATATGGTAGTGATTCGTTATCCTTAAAATTACGTATATATCTCATGAATGTAAAATAAAAATAATTATGCCCTATCCGTTTTTAAAAGAGAAGGAAAATTATCATTTCCAGTGTCAAATGTATTGTTAGGTTTTCCTACACCTTTAACCATTAGCTATGGTCCCATAATGGAATAATATATATATGTTTATAGGAACCAACTTATCCGATAAGCTATAACATAAAATAAAAGCCATGCGCAGACTAAATGAAAAATCCGTATTGTTATAAATTTATGTTTAAACAAGTAAAAAAATAATATTAAAATGATATAACCTATAATTGGTATAACGTAGCCATACAAACATGGAGGTTTTCATGGAAAGAACAATCAAAATAATGTTTTTGAAGGAAAACCTTGTGACATCGATTGTTACAATGAATTGGAGGAAAGGTATTGTTAAAAAATAAAACGCTCCTTTCTGTCCGTAGCTTTCGTCCATTATTGTAATTATTGGACTAAAGTTGCATTTAAAACGAATTCTAGATAATTTAGTTCAAAGCACTCTTTATATGCCAATTAGAACATTAAAATTCTTTTTGGAGAAAGGCTATTGTCATTTAATCATGGATACGTAGGGCTTAAAATGTTACTCGGGCTATTCAAATTATTTGTTTGGTATAAATTTATTATTTTAAATTTCTGTTAATGATCAAGCTTGCTTTATTTCTATCCGGAACGAAATATTAGTCAATAGTGAACATCAAAATATCTAACAAGGAAAATACTTTAGCATGAAACTAAACTAACAAGTGAGTAAATATAGAACGTAGCAACGTAGCTGATTTCGGTAACGACTACAATAAAAGAAAATAATTTTTTTACAAAGTAATTTAGATCAAGGTCACGATCAGCTAATTTACCTTGCTCTAAATTGAAATTCCCCTGTTCTCAATCAGTCCTCCGTTTACCCACCACGCGCACTAGTGTTAATTTACCATTTGTAATTTTTTTAATATACGCTTTTTTACTATTCAACAATGTTAATATAACAGGAATGGACAAGAAGCTAGCGTCAGGATTTTAGCATTGTGCGCGTTTACTGGACAATAAACATAACCTCAAGCTCGTAATTCAAAGGTATTTTATAAACCATTTGCTTTATCTTCATATAAAACATTATATGTATGAAACATTAAATTGTAAATTTGAAAAGTACCGTTCATATCTTGTAGCGAGTTATTTTTCTAGTGAAAGTTTCAACTATTCCCGTTCTCGGCTTCTTCTCATGCTAGGCCTCACCTCTTACAAGAAATTTGATTTTCCTTTGTTCGGCTTTGCCTTGCTCATGAAACTTTAGCGCGCAACGTAAAATACCACTTTCGGTGTTAGTATTATAATATACTATTTCTGTTGCTCAATGAGGTGTATTAAGAATCTAAATTGTGATTATGACGTTTAATATTGCCCTTTTAAAAACATTAAGACATTATAAAGACTATTTTAGAGAATTCTCTATAAGACTATTATGATAAACCTAAATATACATATTTAGCAAATAATTGGCATACAATATTATAAATAAATTTTTTTTGCATAAGTCATATTTAAAACGGCATGCATTCAACAGCATAAATATGTCTACAGTTTATAAAAGATATTTTCTTAAAATCTATCAATATTGTTACAGTTAGTAAACGTTTGTCATACATAAATTTAAGATTTTTAATGATATCATTGACTATTGGATACTGAAACAGACAATCCCATCTATATTGTTTAACCTATCTTAACCAGCTGTCAAAGTTTTTTTTTTTTTATAAAAAATAACGTAGTTTTTCAGCCAGTCACAGAATGTGCTAGTGACTGAAATTTTATTTTCTACCTTAATTTGGTTCCTGACCAAGTTAATGGTTCATAATTGTTGCAATAGATCACAATAAGTAGATTAGGTTGTTGTACTTAGTAAAAAAGGTTGGTGTATTCGACTGACATTAGTTATTAAGATTAGCACAATCTGTCGGTGGCCCACATCAACTTCGATGATTATGATAAAGAAACTGGCGACAACTTTAACATGGGGATGGAATGTCTATGTTCGTTGTAAAATTGCTACTATATAAAAAACATTGGTTTATATAATCGCTGATCTTTTTAAGTGGATTTAACATTGGTGGTGATCATAAAACACTTTTTGTAAACGATTACGTTTTTAAGCTTTTTTATCGAATATGTCCGAATGTTAATCAAGCAGTTGAGTTGCTTTTAAGAAGCTTTTCATACAAACACATTTCTGGTTAAAGCTGCCCTACTACCTGGATTGAATTGTATGCTAAGTGATTTTTTTTCGTCACATTCCACTATTTTACGAAAGAATTTGATAGTTATTTTAACCGTAAGGGGTTTTCTCAACCTGTTTTGAACTGAAAGTCGATCCCTGGAAACCAGTTTTATATTGAAAGATCTATCGTAAGCTAGTTTGTGGTTTTGTATACTCAGTTTTTATTTTAATTTATTTAAATCCTGTTAAGGATGAGGTTTTCTCTAAGTTTTAAATGAATATGGATTTTCGTGTGTATTTATTGTAGCTTGCGAATTTTTTGCACATCCAAATTAAACCCACATGATATAATTCGTAAATGTAATTTGTTTTAAAATGTAACGTTGACCTAACATTTTTCATAAAGTGATTATATTTAAACCTATAATTATTGAAGTAATTCTTGATAAACCTTGTTAAATGATCTAAAAGTTGGGTAATCGTATTACTAACTACCTGGTTATGAGCAAAGAACTAAAGTTTCAGTAGCAAGAATATCATTTTCATACGAAAGCCCTGAGGTAAAGTACAGTTTAGCTTCTAGATTCTAACGGTCTCAATATTATGTTCTCAGAACCTGCTTATAATTTCCTTGGATTTAAATAAATCATATACAACTTAAAGTGGTTCTATATTCAGTGCTGTTATTTGTAAGTATTTTTCTTCATATGAAAAAGACCCGGAATTGCGATTGTGGTCCCTTGAAGAAAAAGTAATTTAATTCCGAAAAAGGAATGCATTTGTAAGATCACGTGATAAGTAAATAATCTAAAGTATTTAAGTAAACTCTTACTTGAAAATCTATGTTAAACAGGGGAAAAAATACTCTTTATATTATTGTATCGTAATAAACAGCCTAGTTTGATTATAAGATTTATTAAAATAATATTCAATAACTCGTCCAGATAAAATTTAAATTTCTTTTGAGTATATTACACAATTATAACTGTACACATTTGATCAGATATTTTCCGATGAAAAATTTAACGAGAATGTCTGAAAATTCAAAATCAAAATATCAATTAGTTTTTACACATCCATGCAAGTATTTTTCTTTCGTAAATATTTATTATTTTTAAACACTCCAAGCTGGACTGAAACAAAATGTAGTTGGACACAAAATGTAGGATTCATTAAGATAACAATTAATCTAATGAAGAATTGATATACTTCAAAATTATCGTACGATAAAACCACTAATACAGGGGGCGACAAAAACCGATCTTTTTTCTGCAGCGCACTGTTCAGTGACAGGTCGTCTGAGGGTGGTGTGATCTACGGAAAGTCTACACTCTGCCATTACAGTAGTCGTAGAGTAGTGGGCACCTGAGTAGCATGCTCTTGTTATCGAGTTGTTTTGGAAAAGTAATGATTCAGTCATTGCACCTCATCGGCAGTTTCATACATTCTTTCAATTAGGTTGACATGGAGAAATTCCGACTCGATGATCTGTATGGATAATACATTAAAATAAACAGATTAATAAAAGTTTATCTGTAGAGATTGGAATTTAGATAGAACCTCAAAATTTGTGTAACCGAGCGGTAAGATATGTTCAAAGCAGACGCTTGTTTTCGGGAAGACATAAGAGAACTGTTTTCCACAGCAGGACTCTATCGAATGTTAGCCGTCTGGCGTCCAATCTGGCTTTGGGACGTCCGAGATTCCTTTGGACACAGAAGCTGTTGTACTAAGGTTCGTAACCCACCGCATGATTGTGCTACGTGACGGAACTTAATGCGTAAAGATTGGATAGGTAAAACGTATCTCTTATTCTAATGTATGGGATAAAACTGATAGTATTTTAACAGCTCCAAGTCAACCAAATTTAACAATGCAATTACCAAATGAGATTCTTGGATTAAATTTTCAGCGTTTTCAAGCAAGTCCTGGAGACTATTTACGTATGGGACGGTTTATAACACCAGGTACATTGCGCTGGGTATTCTTGTTTATTTTGACGAAAATTGAACTCGATGATGTAATTGCTTAAATTTAAACACTTTTCTCATCACATAAATCTGTCTTCTCTTTCTTTACGTTATCTGCATGTCGTATTACTGTAATGACCTTGTGTAAATTCATCTCGGGATCTAGCAACAAGCGATCACTGTGTTTCTCATAATTTAAACCCAGTATTAGTACCTTCAACACCATTTCATCAGTAAGTAAACCCCAAGCACAGGTTCTAGCCAAGGAATGGAGAGTAACGATAAACTCTTCAACCGTGCCGTTAGTTTTTGTTGTCTCTTCAAAAACTTAGTTTTTTCGATAATTAAGTTCCTTCGTGGAATAAAATATTAGTCAAATAAAATTAAGACTTCTTTAAATGTGTGTGTTGATTCAATTGCTAAATTAAACGATGAAAAAATCTCATTTTCAAGATTTGTACTAGACAACTGTTGTTGCTAAAGGGTTTCGTCAGGAGCGACTTTGTCAGTCGGAACAGGTTTCTCCAAAAAGAGGTGAAGAGTCTCAAGATTGCTGTTGGTTTGACCAATGTCGGTTCTGAGGGTGGTTAGAATGTATCTAGTCTTGAACATGTCTGCGCTTAATTTATACGCCTGACTATACGGGTCTTCGTTAATTGAGTTCTTAACGAACACCTCCCAGCTCTCCTGCTTCGCTCTTCTTATTTCCTGTTTGTACCTTCCTTGAGTACGATTATAAGGTGTTAGCTTAACTAGTTTGATCCTGCACTCACAACATCTCTGGTGAATCTTTCGTGCTTTGTTTGCATCTTTGCGTAGGGTTGTAAGTTGTGGTGTCCACCATCGTACCGACTTCTTGTCAGCCTTCCTCAATGGAATGGAGCTGTTGCAGGCTTTTTCAATGGCTTGGTTTGTTAGAGTTGCAACTATCTCTGGTCCCTCGTGTTCCAGTCTCATGATGTTGTTGAGATCTTGGTGGAGCATGAGATTTAGCAGTATATAGGGACAGAGAGAATCTTGTTAATCCATTCATGCGCGTCACTAGATGTTATTTGGCTATTTTTACCTTTTCCCATGTCTAGTGTTATGTTCAATCTATTTTCCCTTGGGTCTTCCACCTTCACCAGTCTTCCGTGTCCTTATCTCTTCTCATCGAGTTTTTTCTTCTTCTTCGCCCTTTCAGTCTTCTTGCTTCTGTATCCAATTCTTCAAACTCTTGTCATGTGTTACTTGTCTTCATCTCCTTCTTTCTGCTGGCTTCTGGTTTCTTGTAAACTTAGCCTTTTTATTTTATTTTTGTTTTTATTCGTTTTATTTAACTTTTTCCGGTTTTTGATGACTGGTAGTTCTTGCATTTCTTGCGTCATGTCTGGATGTTCTACGGTGGCCGATCATTTATTTTATTTTATTTTATTTACATTCCAACGGCCAAAGACCATTGACAAAAATGATTACGATACTTAAATCTTAAATTAATAAATAAATATACAGTTATATAATTCAATAGATATTAACAGAAAAACAGATAAATATATAAATAAACATTTTAAGAGATCAACAAGACAAGAAACACAGATCAATTTACATGCACATTGATTAATAAATATTCTAACCTATCTATATAACAAATATAACAATCTATAATAAATTTTGTTGCTGGCGCAGGGAAGTCAACCGGACCGTAGCCTTCCTTCGAAAAGTCCCCGTGGTGTCTCCGAAGAAGTCGATACTGGCCCCCAAAGTGTTTCCAAGACGAAGAAATCTTGCAAGAAGAGCGTGATATCGTATTGGCTACTGAAGTGCCTCTTGCCAAACAGATCCTGCGAACGGGTTCTAGAAGGCACACGAAGGTCCACTTCGGCAAGTAAAGCAGGGCAGTCAATTTGGCCATTGAGAAGTTTGTGAAGGAAAACAACGTCTGCCACACAGCGTCTCAAGTGAAGATCTAGCAGGTTTAAATTGTTTAGGAAGACGGCCACTGGGACTTCACGGTACTGCATGCCTTGACGGGCACCGAGAAATCTGATGTATTTCTTCTGGATCCCTTCGAGTTTGTGCGCTCGCCTCCCTCTCCTATCTCCATAGTCGAGGTGGGCTCGCCCGATGTCTATTGAAGTTCTCAGCATCGTCAGCGAAAAATCCAGCAAGGTCTTCCTGTCCACCATGCCCATCTTCTTCAGAGAAGTGAGAGTTGCGTTAGGGAGAGCGCCACGAGCTCCGAGGACCACCGGGATAACTTTTTCACCAGCAAAACATATAAATATAATAATTTAATATTTATTTGAATTTGTTTTATCGAAACTTATACACAGTTTTGTGCAAAATTCCATAATTATCTTTCCTAGAGTATATATATTCATATCCTACATTACGTCGAAACGAGAACTGTCACTATATTTAGCCGAATATTTCACAGCAATTTACAAAACAATGTCCTGATAGAGTTATTTTATACAAAACTTTAACATAGCTTTTTATGTTACGTTAAACTAAAATGTCTGAATAATATTTTCTCATAACCACACAGTTTAGCTCGTAACAAAATGGATTAATAACTGGTTGATCAAACTAAACGAGGCCACAAATTTGGCAACAAAGAGTTCATTCCACTGCCTGAACCAGTGGGTATCTGATCTCTCAACCGTCAGATTCTGTGGAAATATTTTGCTTTGATCACTCGATGATAGCTTTTATATTGAATTACTCCGAGCTGAATATAGATGTACTAGCAGAGTACCCGTCCTTCGTACGGGATTGACATATAAGTATGAAATGTTTATTGCATTTATACTCAAGCTTTGCGTTTGCAATGGGGGGGGGGGGAGGAGAACACAGTTTGATAAAATTTGCTTCTTGAAATTTACGGTATACTATAGTATTACACATCTACCATAGCCATAATGTTCTACCATTCAAACTAAACAATTAGAGAAAAATAAATTATTAAAGATTTGCAAAATATCACAAATTATTTATGAAATTAAAAACATAAACATAACTGTAAACAATCCAACTTTGACAGTTCTCATTGTGTATCACGGTTTTTTGTTGCTACTTGGTTAAAATTAGCTATTTTCTTAAATAAATAAAAAATAATAATGCTGCACCCTGTTGGTAAATCTTATAAATTTTAATGCTTTTGCATATCATAGAACCAATTTTTATAGCTGAAACAGCTGACTAAACTCTTTAATTCCCTTTAAATATGAATACTCATAAGGTTAACATGGGGAACTACAGAGCCACTGGGGCGGAGCCCGAAAGGATTTTTGAGATAAGAATATGCCTATATATGTTAATCGGGAAAATGAGCTATCATCATGCCAAATTTCAGCCCAATCAATTTAGTAGTTAATCTGTGATTGAACTTCAAACAAACAAACAAACAAACCAAACAAACAAATAAACACACAAACTTTCGCATTTATAATATTAGTAAGATAACTGCGGAATCAAAATATACATTTATCTTTATATGATTGGAACTTATGGTTGTGTATTTTTACTGTCGTTTCTAAATTTAGGTAGCCAAGTGGTGATGTGTTACCTACATTCAAATCTTATGATGGATGGTTTGATTCAAATCGGGAATGATTCTCTGCATCGATTTCCCTTGTCATTCGGTTATGAATTATAAGTTCTTCCTAATAAAAAGGTCGACTTTGTAACAACGAAAACAATACTATTACTGTACAGAATAGTAAAATATTTAAAGACACATTTTATAAGATTTCCGAATCAAAATTAAAAGTCAGCAATGCATTTACCTTACGTATTAGATGCTAAGATAAGTAAAAATTACAATAAAAACGACAATGGAAGATTTTAGCAATAGGCTAGGCCTATTTTATTTATCCAAATTATTATAGAGTGTATACAATTCAGTATTTTTTTAATATTTTTACGTTTATTTATGTACTGTGCGTTAAATTTAAATTTACTGTCATTATATTATCGTTTTGTTCTGTACTATAAATTTCCCTTTTGTGCCTTTTAGGCTTTTTATTTACAGACTACAGGTGCAATCGATTAACATAAGAAACGGTGGAAGGTGAGTTCATCTCAAATATATCCTTTATTTTTGAAACGATTTGAGATATATAGCTTTCACTGCAATGTATTATATCTTTAAATATGTGTCCTCCCATAAACGTTTTCCAATTAATATTAATATGGCATTATTGATAGTCAGTTTTACTTCCTAAAGACACAGGGCTTTTAATATCGTTGTCATTCGTTATGGTTACGGAATTTGTTAAAACAGTACCTGAGCTGTTTACTAAAAACTCAATGCAAAATAACTTTGGGCCCATATTTAAGATTATTGGAAAGGAATATTATGGTAGATCATTTTAATAAAGACAATTGATGTGAACCTTTAAAATACGTAAAGAAACGGTTTAATAGTCTACTGAAACTTAAATAGTGGAACTAGGAAAAGTATTTGGTAAACGGAGAGATGAAAACATAAAAAACAAAAGCTCGGTTGAAAAAATCAAATAAATTGAAGTGTTTCTTAACCTAAATACTCTGCACTTAAGAGAAAACAGCAGCTATTTAACAAATTAATTACAGTTTTCTTAGCACCTTGTCAGAAATGAAGAGACTACTGCTTCTGACAAGACACTATTTCAGTTGTTTTTTACTATCTATTGCTTTAAATAAAGTTTTAAATGACTACATTTGCTTATTTTAAACATTTTTTAATTACCAAAACTCTTAGGAATATTCATATTGTTTTCAATTTAGATTGAATATAAACCCTTCGATTTAGACATAAAGGGTATTGTGTTCATAATGCAGATAATTAGTAACAGAAACTTAACTGTGATATAAGCTCCAATTAGCTACTGGCAGTACTACAAACATACATGCATGTTTGTAGTCCTGCCAGTAGCTTCAATGTTTGTAGTCCTGAGCTACTGATGTGCCGTAATGTTTACGGACAGTGATAAAGCTGAACTAATCATAGTTAAAACATCTTATAAAGGGATATACATTTAAGGATAATAGTGGTTAATGCAAGATCCAAGCCACATTTTGAATGTTGAACTTTTATAACCTAACTGAAATATGTTTAGTAATAGTGAGCTGCGTTAATAAGTATAGATTTTTTCTTTTAACTACTGACTGATAGTAACAAGTCAATATTCAACAGTATAGTGTTCGAAATATATTAGTATACAGCATATGACTATGAAGGAGAGTAAAGCTATGTTAAGGGGGACTTGAGATAAATTAACCGATGATTCTTGTAACATGACTGATATAATTTGACTCCAAAAAGGAGATTTAAAAAGGCAGCGATAAGACAGTGCTGGCCAGCCTGTACAGTTTCAATCAGATTATCAATTGTTATTCCATTTCAATTATTATTTTAACAAGACAAGTTTTAATTAAGTGTGACTGTGGCATTCTTTTACATCATCTATTGACATCACACAATGTATTAATACGTTGATAACGTGGTTGCATACTAAAGACCTGACGAAGTTCTAAGAATTGAAACTACAGTCGTCGTACGAACTGTGGTTGAATAAGATAATTCAACTATTTTATTTTAGCAATAATATATTATAGCCTAGGGTCAGAATGAACAACATAAAAAATGTATAATTTACAAATATTTATAATATAATAATTTTTACATTGTGAAAGTTTTAATTGTATTATGTCCCACCTGTAAATCATATAAAAATTTCAGGCTAGGACCAGAGTTTTGTACTATCATCTTATAACTTAAATACTTCAGTGATTAGCGCCGAGCGCAGTATTCTTCCGGAGCCTCGTTGACCAAAGCCCCGCGCTCTGCTACTAGCCCACCTCGCTACCAATATGGGCAATGCTAAGATCAATTCAAGCAGTTTTTGTAACTATCATGTTTACAAGTTGTATCAATTCTTACAAAAGTTTATTAACTGTTTGAATGCTGAAAGTACTTTGTAAGTTGTAAGGGAGCTTTACACAGCATTAGGGAACTCCTGTCTCAGCTGTTTACACTGAATTACATAAGGGTGCTGAATACGGTTTCAAACGAAAAAATACTATATCGTCTATAATAGCGTAATATGAAGCATAAAAAACAGTTTGCTATGTCTTTACTCTTGCTAACAACAACCGTTCCTGTTCAACTTAGAAAAGAACGTAGCTTTGATCGATTTAGATGTATGTCATTTTCTCCCCACAATTTTTCCCAATTCGCATATTATATACTGCCAAACTTTACTCCTAGTGTATAAAATTAGGCCTACTCCTACAAACAATACAAGCAGTGTGAAATGAAGACTGATTCAAAACCTGTTATTTTGTAATTTAAATATCTGTTACATTAATTGATGTAATATAGATGATGAATACGTATGAGACTTTTATATAACAATACTAAGGATCTTTTATTTTAGGGAAAATCTAGTTATGAGACCTGAAACAGTAAAAAAGATATTAGTTTTACAATCAAAGTATTCACCAGGCGTGGAGTTAAAAAGCTACATATAAGTAAACACATGTAATAATGTGGGTATATAATTATTTCATTAACCTAACCAACTACGCAACAAAATTGCGCAACACCATTCAATAAAACAAATTGGAAATAATGGTAAAACATCGTGTTTTTTAAAAGCAAAATAAGTACTATTGTAGTGGTTGTTGTTTAATTACAACAGCGAAAAAGAAATGTGGAATGTGTGGAACAAGAGACCCTTATGACGATTGAGTGCCATACTGATGACGTCGCTTCACGTTTTACAATTTCTAGGCTTTATTTGCATTCTAAAACCATAACTTCTTTGGTTAAGGAGGTAGTTCAAGAGTTTTGATGTAAAAACAATCTTTTCTTGTACTTTATATGTTTATAAAGATGTGGTCCTTAGGATAATTTTTTTTTTAAATAGTAAGAATCATTCAGAACTTTACATTAAGATGTTGATTTGGTTAAAGTAAATCGGGTTATTTTAGCAATGAATGTAAGAAAGTAGTTTGGCCTATGACATAAGCCCGTTTATTGATAACTGTTGGCCTACTATTAACCATAAATATATGCAAGCACTAATGTCATAACTTTTTTTAGTAATCAATAAAAAACAATTTTAAATTTAACAAAAGAAATAGAGCCTACTTATGGAAAAGGACTTTGAATGTTTATATACATAACATAAGGGTCTATTTTTTATCATACAGTCCAAATACAACAGAGAATCTACACTTGGTTATTGCCTTGTGGTCCAATTATATAAATTAATAAACATAATTTAATTTGTTAAATTTTTTTTACATGAAATTAATATAAAAGTTTTTTGTTCAATGAATAATCACACTAAAAGGTGTATAGAATTTAATGGGAGCACCATCCACAAAGAAGCTGACATTTACAATCAGGGTTTTTCCAATTATACCTTAATATTGGGATTGATGACAAATTGTTTAGCTGATAAACTCCAATAATTCCTCATAAAGCATTTCCACTTTTCAAATCAACCAACCAACGCCGTTTTCACTAATCGGAGAAACTTCGTTGTTGAGATCGCTTTCAACGTAAAATTAATATCAGTCTTCAAGTTGTACAAGCTATCGCCAATATTGTTTGGATGACATTATTTAATGTAATTGAAATATCTTAAATAACTTTATTTTCGCGCTACTAGGGAAACAATGTGGTTGTGTTATATCCTTACTTAAGCTTTAAAAGATGATACAGTAGCCTTTTGTTGAATGAGTTAAAATAATAAGTTAATATTGCTAGAAAAGCATGACAGCATTGGAGTACGAGGAGTGACGAATTCATGGTTGTTGTAACCTCCCAAAGGGAGTTACATGAATTGCCAAGTCAGTCGGTTTGGGTCGAGGGTGTTGTCTAATTGTATTTTCAGTCTTGTATTCAGTTCACCTTGTAGTCACAGGGCGCCACCTCATTTGCCTTAGGGTAGGGGGGAGTTCCATTAATGAGGAAAGGGAATTCCTAGCGGGTTGGACGGTTGCCTGGTATTTAGGTGACCGAAAGGTGAGCCTGATTACGAAAGACGCGAATACGACAAAAGAACAAGTTTTACGTGACCAAAATGAACACACCTTACAATCTAAAATTACTAAAATGTACCCTAACCTCAATATCTAGAGGTAACTGTGAGCGTAAAAACCTAGGATTCAATTTCTTCTTTCAAACTATTCACGCTTAGATCACTGATTGAACGCTCAGATTTTAACTTGCAAATATTTTCATGGTCCATTTTTTCTTCTTTTTTTAAAACTTCAATGAACTCATCTTTTCTTTTAAGTTCTGTTTTGAAATACTCATTCTCTTGTTGCAACAAGTTAATAATCACATTCTGCTTTTCAGAGATTTTATTTTCAAGTAATTTTTCGTTCCGCAAAGCTTCTTGTTTGAAAATGTCTGTTTTCTCTGCTAAGGATTCTTTAAAAGCAGAAACATCTCGTATGATTTCTTCTTCCATTTCGTCAATATCTGTTGAGAATTCTTTTACTTTTCTGTCAACTAATCTTTCCAACCCTTTTACTTTTTCTTGAGAATTCTTTGCTTGATTAATTATTTCTTCTGACTTTTCAATTAACTGCTGAACATAATAATTCATTTTTGTTACGGAGGCAATTTGTTTTTCTTCAATCTGAGTTTCAAGAGATTTGGACAAAGATTGTAGCTTCGATGTGATTTTGTTTTCTAGTTGCTTCAATTTTTCATCCGCTCCCATTAAGATACATGAATTCGCCTGCTCGAGTATCATATTTTTTTCCTCGAGGGATTTCAGTTCATTTTCCAGTTCAGATACTTGTGACCTAAGATTAATTTCTCTTATTTTTTCTTCTGAACTCATCTTCTGAATTCGATTAAAGTCGGCTTGATCGACCGTTTTTACTTTGCAACACACAGGCAATAACTTGCTACAGCAAAATAACTCCGTACATATTATAGCCTAAATTAACCTGCTCAGGTGTTAACAAGTGTTCTTGATACAAACTACCTAACCTTCACATCCAGTTGAATCTCGGGCCCAGAGTCTCCATGGCGATAGGGTCGGATCGTCCAACGGTTGGTAGGGTAGACTTCAGTGGCCAGTTACAGTGACACTGCAGCGGCGATGAGGTCGTCAATAGGCAGATCTTGGAAGTCCAATAACGTCTCTGGTCCGTAACTGCTCCCTGTACAACCCAAAGGGAATAGAATGTTGCAATGGTAAGATATGTAGGTTTAAGTAGCACTAAATGTTTGTTCTATGAAGTCAACCACAAGAGTTCTAATAGTTCAGTCTTAAAATGGTTTGACCCGATGCACTGCACTACCTAGGCCTAACTTCTGTGAACAGGCAATAGTTCAGTCACTAAAAAGGCAAAATTAGCCGGGAAACAAGATTGGAGTGTCAATAATTATATTGTTCATTCACTCCGAAACGGAGATAGCAAAACAGTCTTATAATTGCGCACTTCAATGGGGTGAGCAAGCTAGTAAGCATCTTGGTTAGGTTAGGTACTTTCGACTGAATTTTTACATCATAAATCAAAGAAATAGTAATTAATGAACATAAGATTGACTAGAGCTAATTTATTTTACACTTTTTTATATATTTTTTTATATTTTTTTCAAGTTTCCACAAAAGTTACGGTACTAGGCCTAAGCCAAGTTCATCCAACAAAATTCAAAATTGAATTTAAAACTTCCTTTAAATCAAATATTTCTGTGATCCACTATCTAAATAACTATACATGTAACCTATGGTTGTAATAAAATAACCTAAACTAATAAGGTCCAACCATGTGCTCAACTTGCCATGATTCTGCAGGCAACCATATCCTAGAACATCTTAGTTAAACACAAAAATCAATTTTTAATTTGACAAAAATTCAACAAAAATACTAAAACAGGACATTTATTTACATACCAAAAAGTTTGTTAGGCCTTAACCTCACTACTTCGTCTTTGAATCCAAAATATGTTAAGATTGCGACATGTCAAAACCAAACTTGATAGTCAACGACTAGTCTCTTTTTTTCAACTATTCTTGCTTAAAACACATAATAAAGAATTTAACTAAGTTTATCCCTCTGTAGGAACACCAAATAAATACATAATTTGAAAGGCTAAGTATCAGAAATTTACAAAATTACACTTTAGGCTTGGACAAACTTTTCCCTGACATGTCCATTTTGGTTTTCTCGTGCCGAGTGTTTCGACAATTTCAATAATCAAAGTGAATTGAACCTAAACACAAACGTTGACATTACACAGAAAGACAAAATACAATAAAAGGACAAATAATTTAACTAACTGAAATTCAGACTCACCCCGATCACATAAATCCCAGGCTAGGGTTCGGGGACAGTTGTTGAGAATCTTGGAGGACAAGAAAATGAAGAAGAATCAAGGCCGTAGTCACAGAGAAGAAGGACGAAAGGATTCACTTCCAAAACCAAGGAACAAGGGGGGGGGAAACTGAGTCCAGTTGGTGTAGATCCGGAGTCAACTCTTCTTTTATGTTGATTTTGGGTCTCAAACGGCAGGCAGCATAGCGCGCTTATGCAGCTTATAAACATAGCTGAGTTGATCAGTCTCAGCATTGTTGAGAGGATTGAATAAAAGTAGATTTTACTTCGGAACGTTACATTGTCTTCTTATCTCAGGGGACGAAGGAAAGTCGTACAATTTCCATACACAGACAATAACACGTTGAAAAGTGCAATTCCGATGTGTTGTTTGTCAAAGCTGGTGTGCCTCAAGGTTCCATTTTAGGGCCTGTTTTATTTATCCTGTACATAAATGACATCGGTAATTGCATTGCAGATGTCCATCTATGTATATTTTCAGATGGAACATCAATTGTTTTGGAGAAACCCACCCACAATGCTATGAAAGTAGCTACTTTTTTGCAGTCAAATAAAATCATCCAATGGTTTCTGGATAATGGTCTTGTCATAAACAATGACAAAACTGCTTTAATTGACTTCAGCATATCATAAAAGAGTCAATCTTATGTCTGTGTTTGGATTGACGATGTTGCGATGTCCTTTGTGAACAATTTGAAGTTTTTAGGGCTATACATTGACATGATTGTGAAGTTCAAAGGTCATACTGACATTGTTGCACGAAGGGTAAATTCCGGCACTTTTGTTTTGCGTTGGCTGGCTCCATTCGCAGGAAGAAACTGTTATTCTCTTAGTATACTATGCAGTGGTTTTTCCTTATCTTCATATGCAGTCACGATATATCTGAAACATGCGCAACAAAACATTCTTGCACTCCAGAAAGATGCAGTGTGGGTTATTGCTGAGATTGGTCGAAGAGAATCTTGCAAATCGGCTTTGATAAAATTAGGAATACTCACTTTCCCTTGTATCTTGATTTACAACACTTAAATATTTTTAAATCAAAACCATTGTTTTTTTGAACCTTCATATCCTCACTCCAATTACAATACTATGAAAAGAACCGATTTTAATACCCCACACCATAAAACCTCCTTTTTTAAGCGCCATGTGTTTTACAATGCCACAATGTTGTTCAACTCGCTGCCCAACAAGCTCAAGTCAATAAGTGACATCAATGTATTCAAACGAAAACTTAAAATATTTCTTATCGAAAAACGTTTTTATTCTGTAGAAAATTATGTGAAAAATAGGTGTTAAAGATGTTTGTTACTATACGCTGTATTTTATTTATGCATTTGAATAATGTGACTCAAGTCATGCATGTTACTGCGTTTTATACGGCAATAAAATAACTATTGATTCGATTTTATTTGTACACATCCCATGTCTCGTAAATATTTTTATGCATTTTAAAGTTTTATTTTTCATATATAAGATAAGATTTGTAATTTGACCTAACGTAAAACAAATGTAAAAAAAGATACATCTGCTATAACGTTTTATTGCCTCTGGGCAAAGGCAACACTCGGGAATATTAACAATTGGATTGTAAACTGAACCGTCTAATGAAACGGCCTTCCAAAAAATAATTCCAATTTCCACATAAAGAAAAACAGTGATCAGTCCCAGAGTTGAAAAGGTAGATTTGACAGGATTAAATTCACGAGTTGTTCCTGTATGGACATATTAAAGATGGAAAGTCAGAAAGATTACATTTAGAGAAGTAGTTCAACAAAACGGTGCCATGATAAAAGATCATGGGTAAAATATACTACAAAGTTGTGAATAAAAGTTTAGGATAAAATTAATTATTTGTACAACTAGTGAGTTAAGTGAAATTTTTTTAATCGAGAAAATATTTTGGCTTGACTCGTTAAGCCATGTGAAGAAACTGTTTATTAAATCAAAATGAAATTTTAGCAACAGTATTTTACCTAATAACTTCAATAATTCATCTCAAAACAAAAGGTAAATAACAAGTCGCGACTTGCCAATAGCGTAGATGGTCAAAAGGTTATTCAAGGATATTACACGAAAATATTATGGGAGGAATGCAAAAGGGTTATTTTAGTGCCTACAAGACAACATAGATAACATTTCTTGTAAATGCCAAAAGGCCTAATTAAAAAGTGCATTTATAAGCCATCAGAGTTATCTTGGTTTTACAGGTTTTTGCGTAGAAACAACTTCCCTACATCTTGCAAATGTTGTGTTGTAGTCCAGGAGCTGAGGGGGGTTGAGCATGCATGAAAGTAGTACGCAATGTTATTGCTGATTATTGTAATATGGACTGTGGTAATCAAAATTACGTATGTCGCCTATTTCAAAAGTGGTCGATAAGGTGGGGGGGGAGGGGGCAAACATGGCGGTTTGCGCTATGCGTTAAAACGCTGATAGTTCGAAAACGGTAAAAGATAGAACATCGGTTAAAACGTCGTTGTAATCCTAAATATGTGGACAACAATAATGGTCATTGAGTCCGAGGTCGTATCTCTATAAATAAACAAGTTATTGTATAAAATATGTAAAAATGGACTTTTCGTGTAGATTTTTTACCGAAAGTAGAATTAATTTGTGAGTGTCGCAAAGAAGTAATATCAAATATATTTGCTGATAGTTGTAATATGGACTGTGGTGATACAAAATACGCATGTCGCCTACTTTTCAGGTGGTCGAGAACTTGGGGGGAGGGGGGCAAAGATGGCGGAACGCGCTATACATCGAAATGACTGTAGCTCGAGAACGGTACGAGATAGGACATCGGTTAAAACGTAGTTTTAATCCAAAAAATATTACCAATAGAAAAGGTCATTGGGTAAAAAGTCGTATCTTAACTAATAAAAAAGTTATAACAATAATAAGTTTAACAAAATCTACATCGTACAGCTATTTTTTTCGAAAATCGTATGGATCGTTGATAAATAATAGTGTAATTACTTAATTATTCGGCTAAATATTAACTAGATGCATTTTCTTATAAGAAAAAAATATATTATTACGAATACATATGGTTTAAAATGTAAAACACGGCCCCCCAAGTTCTCGACCACCTGAAAAGTAGGCGACATGCGTATTTTGTATCACCACAGTCCATATTACAACTATCAGCAAATATATTTGATATTACTTCTTTGCGACACTCACAAATTAATTCTACTTTCGGTAAAAAATCTACACGAAAAGTCCATTTTTACATATTTTATACAATAACTTGTTTATTTATAGAGATACGACCTCGGACCCAATGACCATTATTGTTGTCCACATATTTAGGATTACAACGACGTTTTAACCGATGTTCTATCTTTTACCGTTTTCGAACTATCAGCGTTTTAACGCATAGCGCAAACCGCCATGTTTGCCCCCTCCCCCCCACCTTATCGACCACTTTTGAAATAGGCGACATACGTAATTTTGATCACCCTAGTCCATATTACAATAATCAGCAATAACATTGCGTACTACTTTCATGCATGCTCAACCCCCCTCAGCTCCTGGACTATTGGTTCCTAACGATCGGAAATAATAAATCATTTTATTTTAACCAGACTAGTGCCTCACCTCGGGACAGGGAGAGAACGTAGGGAATCGGTCCTTCACCAAACTGCTGGATTATTAGGCGCTTGTTCTTGGTGTAATAGTATATTTCGTACCTAGGGCTGAAAATGAGGATTTGCTGGCTCGAGAGAGTTTTTCAGTTCAAGACGAAGACAAGAACTTACAACTATCAAGAGCTGCAAAACCATTTCAGTCCGTGGTACGAACGCTATTTTTCACCACAGTATACCCTCCACTATTCCCCATAATAATAATACACAATGATAGTTAACACAACTACAACTTTGAGGATTACATTGTAATTAAGGTTATGTGAAGAAATAATTTACGAATCAGCAAAAAATAATACTAAATAGTTGCTAGGCAGCGGTGACAGTAAAACTATTCTATTTCAATGCTATGGATACGGATTGTGTATTTAATATGCATTCATGTTTTAAGAAAGTAAGCGGGCAGCTGATTTTGCAGCCCTAGGGATGTAAAAACCTGTTTGGTCCCCAAATGACGATGACAGCTGGCATGGCCAGCAAAACGTAACTTTCAGCCACCAATTAACAGTTAAAAACATCATAGTCTGGTGAAAAGTAATTTTACCAACGTCCATGTCACAAAGCAAAATACTTTACAGATGCTTTTACTAAAAATCCATTAGCTTATGTATCTTCAATATTTTAAATGTGTATACATCCTTTTAAATAAGGTTCCTGTCTTTATGAGAGGGTTTATCGAAAAAAACTGATATTTTTGGTCAAATTTCATAATAAGACCTACCATTCATGTATTAAGTTGATAGGTGTACGGCTTACAGTTTCCCCAAAATTTCAAATCCATCCTACTTTATAATATAGATGATTTAGCCACACCGCAAATTTTTCTTCTTTGCTCCTTTGTTTTAACGCAGGTTGTTAATATTCACCACATTACTTTGGTCATTTGTCTAGTTTTTTTTCACCAAATCTTCTTCAAAATACAAATTTAAACACTTTATATCCTTTCATTTGTAGGAAACTACAGGTAAAATAATTTTGAAAAATAGGCCTGTCAAAATGTATTTAATATTCAAACACTGTGCTAAAATAACATGCACGTAAATGTAAACGACTCTCTTATACTGAAAGGTTTTTTCCAAGGAAAGTTGTGGAAATCCACGCCGCAGTTTCAGAACAGTGTATATTTAATAACCCACGCTCAAGTTTATTTCTTCAGAGAAACTTCGTCCGTGGTCACGAACGCCGCGTCGTGTCTTGGGAGGTTTTGTATCTAAATGTCTGAAGTTAAGAGCTAAGTGCTAAGTGTACTAATCCGGTTTATGTTTATGCATATTGAAACGTATGGAATCAAAATGAAAACAAAATTTTAAAAAGTGTCTTCAGTAATTCTTCCTACTACGCAACTTTTTGCACGTGTTTCGTTATTGCTGTAAAAAATCTTTTTAAAAAACTCACCAAATTTTCAACAATATCGTTATATATTCCAAAGAGTTTTTTACAACTTAAAAGCATTTAATTTTTATCTCGAAATGTTGTGCTACGTATAATTTGTTTCACAGTTTACATTTATTATCTTGATTACTTTCACTGTAGCATAAAATCTAAGTACACACTAAACATGTTAGTAGGGTCCTAATAAAGATAATTGGACAGATATAAGGAATTATTTTAGCAAGAATTCGAAAAAAAGCTAATGGGAATTCACTAATTCTGTAGATTTTCTGTGGTGTGCTGGTGTATATCATCAGCATACAAGCACATATTTCCGCTACACGCAACAGTGCATCTGGAATCTTATCTATGTAAATTAGAAATCCAATTCAAGGTTTTGATGATTACATTTAATCTCTCACTTTGTAATCCGTCACTTCACATCGTCTTTACACACAGTTGAGAGATACATTGTAAAACGAGTTTTAGTGCTATATTAAATTTTCCCACTTCCCTTTTCTATCACATATTGTGTTTTTATATTGATACGATTTCCTAAAATGTTTATATTTTTTTAAACATTCATAAAAAACCTGAATCTGTTTTATATACAACCTTTTTACTGTAATCAACGTAGAAAAAAGAGGATCTTAACTATTCAATTTCACCTACGGGCTACTTTTCGTTACTTAATATTATAAGAAAGTCCATCAAGATTTGAGGCTGAAAGAGAGAGTTGGTGGGGGACATTAGACAATGCAAAGTCAGGTTTTAACCAGTCATTAGGACTTGTCAGCCAAATGCGAATGCAAATGCAAATTTGTTGATCAATTTTCGCGTTGTTCTACTAGTTCTGCAAAAACCCATCCTTCCAATATAATACTTACTAGTGAGATACGAGATAATACGTAGTAAATACTTATATTGGGTGTTAGTTGACTACAATTTATTGGAAGTTAACATAACTTCTGAAATAGGTTGTTGAATTCCTCAAGGCAGGATCTGCAACAGTTTATAACAATGATGTGTAAGCAAATGATTTTAGATTACATTGCATTACATAGTATGCCAATAAAATAACAAAATTTAATCTGGCTCATACAATGCATTAAGGCCGATGAATTCATTAATTTAATATGTCGTAAAGGTATCAGATATGCACAACTAAATACTTCGAATCGTCGTAATCCACTCTATGAATTAATGTCATTGAATCACCCATGAAAAGCTGTATAGTCCAAAACTCAAATATTTTTTCAGCTTTGAAAGTGGAACCAAGTTTAAAAAAAACACATTTGAAGTAGCCAATATCTAGTCAAATGACTAATCTACTACAGTTCGGCCGCTTAGAAAACGACCTGCGCGCTAATGCTAAACCAATGCTGGAGGAGGTTGTTTTCTAAGCGGCCGACCTATAACTGATATATTTGTGTGCCGTCCTTATTTTGTAGCTTTATAATTTCCAGGTAAAAAAATCCGTTTGCTTACACCATACATTAGACATACGTTATGAAATAAAATAACCTGCAAATCAATAAGAGTTCTTGAAGTGATGTTGCAGTGATGTTGAAGTGATGTTACCAGTAGGCGATGTTGCAAAAACGTTTTGAAAAACTTTTCTCACAAAAAAGAGTTACAGTCACAATTTATTTAGTTGCAACTAGTCAATGTTAATCATATGTATGGCTTTACTTTCAAACAAACAGCAGAACACAGAGGGGAATGATTGGTTAACAAAACTTTGAAAGCAAAACTAAACCACAAATTTGAAAAAATGTGTTCATTCCACTGTCTGAATCAGCGGCTATACACAACGCAACTATATCAGCTATATATCAGCGGATATTTTTAAGGTCTATCTCGTTTCCTTGATTAAGTAGTGAAAGTTGTTTTACTTTGATCAAGTGTTAGCCTAGTAGTTTAAAAAAGGGTGTTTGCCCGATATTAATGAATACCTAATCAAGCAAAAAAAGGTGTGTTTTTTAGTTAAAAATAATTTTTACCCGGCTTTATAAGAATTTTAAATAAAAATAAATAAATAAATAAATAAGGTCTTTATTCATGAGCGAAATCCAGTAACAACACTGTTTTACAAATTGACTCAAGTCAGGACTAAAACTAAACAAAAATTCTTAACACTACAAAACAAAATAAAAATGTAATTACAAATTCTTCAGGCGAGTTTTAAATTTTTTGTAAGACAGTGCTTTTAGTGTACAAGGAAGTGCATTGTACTGAGCCGGCCCGAAGTAAGAAAACCCCCTTCTACCAGCATAAAGAACAACCCTTGTATGTCAAGCAACAAGTCCTGTCTAGTTCTGCGCTCTCTCACGGTCGACCTCGCTTTCAGTTTTTCCTTTAAATATTGCGGTGCCTCAGTGATAAGTGTCTTGTGGTCGATACAGGCAACCTGCTTATCACAGCTCTCCTGGACGGAAATTGTATTCGACATCCTACGGTGACTTGTGATATGGTCATACTTTTTAAGGTTGTATACGAACCTTAGAGAGCAATTTTGTAGCCTGTGTAGTATAGTGATCTGTTCCTGTGATAAACTGTATCCAAAAACAGGTAGGCAGTAATTTAAGGTAGGGAAAATCAGTGATTTGACCAACCTCAACTTGATGTTTGCTGGGAGCAATGTTATAAACCTATTAAGAACTTTTCCAACAACAGTTTTGCTTATCTGTTTGACATGGTTTTCTAATTGGGACATGGTTTTCCCAATTAGGCAGTAGATATTTCGTTTTACGAATATTTAACGCATTATGAGACGAGCATTATTGACGCTTCTGCTTAAAGTCTGATCTTAAAGGCTTACCATGGATATATAATATTTATTTAAATGTATTTAATCACTAACTTATCAAAATTCTTGGGAATCAAAATAAACGTTTACATGAAGAACACTGCAAGCTTGTGTGTGTTTGTATGGTATAAACACAATTACAGTAACGTAAAAAACCTATTATTATGACTTTGAGAAGATATTTTTAAGATAGGCGACTTTTGTCTGCAAGTTTTGATTTTATACCCTTTCAAAGTATAACACGATTAAATGGAAAAAGAATACTAACAACTGCAACGCTAAATTTAGTCTGCTAAACTGTGCATACAGTTTGCTGCAAGTTTACAAATGTACGCAACGCTTAACTTTTTACCATGGCGAGAAAACTTAGTTTGCAAACGTGAACATTACTTCAAATTTCAGGGGAACAAAATGCATGTGTTGTTGGGAACTGTTTCGCATGTATAAGTAGTAAGAGATACTTTTTAACCCATTCAAATGGGATGAAACTAAGTATTTAATAACGTCATGAGTGAAATACGAAGTTTTAAAAATGTGAAAAAAGAGACTATAATCTTATTTGGAATGTGAAGAAATTAATTTAAAAGGAACTGTACACCTTACACACATAAACAACAACTGTTCTTATAGAGCAACGAAATCATTAAAGGTGTAAATAAAAACATTTTACCTAATTCTGCAGGTATTGAACTTTTTTCATTAAAAATTAACTTATATTGTTCACCTCTATGAAGCATTTTGTTGGTGAATAGGTTATTGCAACACACACTTCAAAGACAAAACAAAAAACAAACCTTAATTTAATTGTAAGTTATAATAATTCAAGATGGAATAATTAGTTTGACTGCCTGAATACAATACAGAGCAGCTTTTACAAAATCCCTGGAGAATTACTTGCCATTATAATTGTAACGTTGGTAACTCGTTTTACACAAACACGAAATAAAGTGGAGTGGAGTGTCAAATCGAAATCAATCACCAGTTATCATCTTTTAAAGGTACCTTGTGAGTAAATCGTATAAAGAGTAAATATATTATTACAACTATTTTTTGTTTATAGTGGTTTAACTAACTCTTATTTTCCTCCCAGCTCAAAATAGTTGTATTAAATCTACAACAATGGTTTCAATGCCAGTTGCTTCATGGTCAAGTAGGTCATGCCGAAAAGTACTAGTCGGTCGCTTGGACGTCGTCAAACTCTATAAACACAAACACAATGGGACACGTATATGGTTACCAAAATGTTTCTCGGGGACGGTATACAGGTCTGTACTATTTAAGGATACCGTTGCGGGAGCCGGTAGGAGAACTCGATTGAGTAACTAAAGTTAATAAAGTGGAGTGAGTACTATATTGTTGATTTTACCCGGAATGCATACCACGTATATCAGAAAATGTATTTTATTGTGGAATGTAACGAGCTTTCAATCCTGATTCACCACTACTCCGTGTTTTAATTGAATTACGTGTCTATCTATGTTGGACAGTGTTTGAATAATTAATTGATTTCCAAAAGCACATTACGGTTAATCACTAGAGCTCTCTGGGACTAAATATGTTTTTCACATCCAAATTTAGATTTCTATCTTAAGAGTGATTGTAATGTTCACTTACTAAATACATTAGCAAATAAAATAGACATTTATTTCGCTTACCCATGAAGTGAATTTACCATGTGAGATTTATTATAAATAAACCACCTTTAACATATTTTTCAAGTTCTCCCATGATAAAAAAACTCGTATGCTATGGGCTTTCTTTTTATTAAATTCTGTTTAATATTTCCTATTATACGGACGAAAGAAACGTCAGAGGAATTCTTACCTAAAACATCTTACAAAAAGAAGTAAAAAAATACACATACAAATAAGAAAATTGTTAATTTTAATAAAAATAATTTTTTTATATAGAGAAATTGAAGAACCTTTCTTCAAGAAACAAAAAATGAATTTATTGGCATTGCATGGGAATTCTACTAGTTATTCCAACAAATATGTTGTATTTTAAACATGTTTAGACTCTGGGTCAAAGGTTTAACGCCGGTGTCAATATTTCGTTCTTTATTCGGTTACGTTTTCAAGTCCAAAGCATAAAATTTTGAAGCTGTCTACCAAGTGGTTGAGAACATCCTCTTCACCCTGGAGATGTAAGAGTCGTTAAATGTATTCAACACTTGCACTGAAAATCATTAAAAAAAGTACCAGGAGACCGAACATTGCTAGTGGTGTTTAAATGGAGTGGTTAAAGAATAAAACATAGGCTACACATTTATATGATTTCCATGAGAAGCAATGCTGAATTTTCCACGCCATTGTCTTAAATCATTGTAAATAAGCACACATTACTTAAGAACCGAAATTTAAAAATCTACATTTGAAAATAGCACATAACAGAAAACATATTAAACAAATTTGTCAAATTGTAATTTTGAAAAACGGTCGCGTACTGTAGCTGGTGGAAGATGAGTCAAGTTATAGATTCTCAATGGATATGATGGATCCTCGTAATTTTACATCATGGTAGAATATGTCTAACAGACAACGAAATGTCAACGTGGAGGACTGGCGAAAACATTCTGTAACAAAAACATTGTATTGGATTCCATTCAGTTCGGTTCGATTGATTTAATTTCCACGTGGTCAAACAACGGATTTGATTTAAAAGTTACGTTATGTCTATAAAATGATCAAGGATTCTTGGAGTTAGAAATACTTCTTTATTCTTCCTGGAAAACTAAACTTACTCTCATAAAACAAGTATTTTTTTATAATTGAATCTAGTACAAATGTACAGACATTACATTTTCTCCATACCGTAATTTATTCAAATATGCATTTCTGATATTCTTTGCAGTTGATTCTTTGCAGAAAGAAATGTGAGAGCCCTGGTTACTGTTTTTTTTTTATTTGTAGACTGTGTTAATTAAAAAGTCTAGGGGCTTATTTTTACGACTTTGAAAGGAGAATTTCTGGAAAACAAGTTAGTGCAATTTAATGTATTGAAACTGAACATTTAATTTATGATTTATTGTTTGAGATTAACTTATTAGACTAGTAACTTAAAGTAGATTAATTTTTACCGTGGACTTTTGCTTTCATCACTTTTTAAGTTTATAAACCTGGTAAAAATTTGTTTGTAAACACTAAGAGTTACATAAAAAAAACAACTTTCTTTTACAAGATAAATTTGATGAATTTGATTTTATTTGTAAAAATAGTATTTACCGAATGTATTTCCGTCCGTGGCCACAACTCAAGTTTACCCGTAGGGGTTAGAACGAGAGCTAAACTACACAAATCTCAAAGGAATCCTGCATTTCAGATCCGTGTTGGGATATGAAACTTTCGTTGCAGTACAATACGTTTTAATACCATTCTATTTATCTTAAACGTTGTTCTTTTTTCTGGTAATCGTGTTTTTTTTTATTAATACAAATTAAGTATTTACCTAAATATTTATAATCGTATATATTGTATAATACAATTTAATATAAATATATTTTGTATAGTCGTCTGTGAAAAACGAGATAGATTCGTCTTGTTACTGGATCTATGGCAGCTAATTTTGTTTAGGTGCATGTTTACGTTAACATTTATTTAATTATAACTTTATTAAGAATATACCTAAGGGTAAATATACGGAATTTACGCATTCGCCAACACTAAAGAGTAGGCCTCCGAATGTCAACAGGTTCCCAATACTCGACTCGAGTACGCGCCATGCCGGTAAATTCGTAGTACTGAATTCTCTATGTATATATACATGTGTAAAATATCTGACAAGCATCATGCGATGAAATTTTTGACCCATTATTCAGTTTAAATACGAGGTTTATAGTTTTTGGAAGTTTTGGAATCCCTTATATGCAGGATTATTTCTTAGAAATAGTTTATTTATAAATTATTTTGGAAAATCCGAAATTTTGATTCAGTTTTAGTTTTAATAACCAACTGTCTCTTCAACTGTATGGCACCTTTAAAGGTTACATTTAGAAAGAAAAAAAAACATTTATGTAATTCATGTACGGAGAATTATTAATAATTTAGTATGTTTTATTAAAAACGTGTCTAATGAGAGTTTTACGTAAAAATAGCTATACTTTTTAAGAAAGCTGACCACCTACTTTAAACAAAAAATCCAATCTACTTTACTATCAAGTGACTAGTTTTACGCCTTTTTAAAGAATGACTCTCATCAACAATGGACACAAACATAGCATTTTAAAATATCAATGCCGGTAAAAGTCATTCAATAATAATGATTTCAATTCCGTTTCCAAATACACATAATATTATATCAGCATTTCAACAAAACATCTTACACGCTCAACACCCGTAAAAAAGGAAAAAAGTACCGTGCGCCCTACAATAATAGCCTCTTCCCTGTATAGGGAAATTCACTATAACACAAACACAAAACTATTATATCACGGGATTATTCGTTAAACTATATGTGTGAGACTTGAACATTTTTATACCCGTCTAAAAACAAAAACAAATCAAAGTTCATGTCGAACAGGGCTGCTTCACGTAGAGGAAACTGCAGATATTTGCAAACTACAGTTGTCACAGCACTTTGGATAACACAAAGAGTTGACTGTTCCTGAGGAAAACCCCAATTGAACTTCTGTTGTTTTTATTTTGATAAATCAGCGTTTAATTTCGTATATTTAGTATGATTTGAAAGTATAAAATAAAAATGCACGCTACAGTATTCGCACATTAATACGTCTAGCAATGGTGATGTAATTTTGATTTTTTTCCCACAGTCACCCGACAAAGTTGGCTTCCTTGATCTGATTATAGTACAGAAAGCTGCTAATTGCTGCATTTACTTACTTTGTCACACCGTTTATACTTTGACGCACAGTATTTCAACCAAACAACACAAGACAGCGTGGTTTTATTATGCACGTAATCCGAGTACACTTGGAAAAAGGTTCGCAACACTTAAAGATACTATTAATATGATCAGCTGATTGACTATTTATACTACGATTTAACCAGTAATTTCGTGTTTATATTCTATTTTCGTTTAAAGCTTGGTTCTAAAGTGTAGTATTTGAAAGAATAATTACAAGTGGGCCCAACATGTTTGAGAATAATGAACTCAGCGATTATGAATATATGTGTACACCAGAAGAAATAGGTAGTAGAACTGTAAAACATGTTTAATTAAACCTGTTTCCTGAAAAAATCAAGAAAGAAGTATGAACGAGCATACGAGCTGTTTTTTTTGGTTCGTAAGTAAGAAAATTACAAAATTACAATTTTATACTTAAGTGTACCCTTAAAAAATAAGTAACACCTAAAGATACTACGACTACAATCATCTGGTGCAGTGTTTCCCATTCCGTTCAAGGCTTGGGTTTAGTGGTTTAACCTAACCTAAAAACGTGTTGTATAGTTTTTGAAAAACTAATTATTGATATGCTTTATAGTGACTGTAGGAAAAATACAATGTGTAACACGAGAGCAAATGGCCTTTTGCTGCACTCGAGAAACATTTCGTATTCTGAGAGTAAGCATTTATCTCGTGTGCAGCAAAGTGCCAGTTTGCTCACTAGTTGCACGAATAACTATAGAAATTATTTTGTTTTGTATAAATGTTAGTACATTTAAAATATTTACATAAGTTGAGGGAAAAAATATGACACTAGGAATGTAAAATGGAACTGATTAATGGAACTTCACTAGGCCCCTCTACTCCATCAGGGAATTTTTTGAAACCCCTGACTCAGTTTGGACATCATGATCCACCGCCTTGTATATAGTGTATATAGACAAAGTTTTAAAGTTTTAATTTTTTTATTTGACGCAATCTATCCAGCTATGGCTGGGCAACGATGAAGAACCGGTAAAGGTAAAGGTAAAGATTTACACCTCGTCTAGACAGTGGCCAGTGCGCCTGCGCCACTCCCATACTAACTTTTCCTGTCACTGGCGGTCAGTACAGAGCTTTGCAGTTAGAGTGATAACGAGTGTCTGGGTATGACCATAGGCTAAGGGAGTATGTTTTATCTATGTTATTACTGTACGCTACTGACTTGAATTGACATCTCAGGTAACATAAAACTGTAACGGGTGTAGAATACACCGTTAATATTATTTTAGGTTAGTCGTAGAGGATCAATACACTATCTTATCACATAAACTACATTCGTTAGTGATTGGCGGGATTTGAACCCGGGACCTAGGCTCCGAATACCCCACACTCTATCAGTTGACCAGATTGCTGCCCAAATGCATTAAAACTCATACATTCTATCAAATGTTTTCACAACAACCAACTCATACATTTACAGATAGAGTATAGTATAGGAGTATACAAAATACAAGCTGTGTATCCAGAATTTGTATATAATATGCACCAAATCTATCTACATTTTTTTTTGCAAGTATGGAACATATTACTGTTAACGTAAACAAAAACGTTGCCTTAGAAAATTCTTCTGCAATTCCTAATCGATTGCATTTTAACCTTTACTTATCTCCTTTAGTAATCTTTTTGTTTGATTTACATTAACTTCAACTGTCTGTGCCCAAGTGAGAATATTATTTTGTGTTGTCACTATTGAACGATTTATAGCTTTATTGAACTGGTATATTAAACATAATAACACAGTGTCATACCAATATAAAGGTTTAAAATAGCAAAAACCTTAGAGAAAATATATTCTAAAATCTTTAGAAGGAGAATTTAATAAGCGATGTCAAATCACTCCAGTTAGCAACAGATGCGAGCGTCAATTACGGTGGATTGGCAGTGTCAAAGCTGAATTGATTATAGTTTACCAACTTTGGAAAGTCATTTTAATTTATGGCGAATCTTCCTTAAGCTACGATTTGTCAAACGGTATTTAGTATCGAAAGGTCATGCTATAATTTTACAAATCGCCATTAAGGAAGACGGGCTTTAATTAATTGGAAGGATTAGGCTTACTTTGATATATTAATATAGTAAATTATTGATAAAAGGTCAATGATTGAAATACCTTTATCATATGCCCACCTTAATAATAAACTAAAGGATTAATTTAACATTTATTAATAATCAAAATGTTCATGTAAATACTAAACGTAAAGCTCTTAGCTTTGGGAAATTTAAGATAGTCAAACCTTTTCATCGTTATTTCTTTATATATATATATGAATGATTCATTGATATATTAACGAATACGACTTAAGCGTTTCATTGTTATGTTTATTTAATTTTTTTACATGTAGACATATATTTTGGAAGATTAGTATTGTTTCATTAATACTTCACTGTTATTATTATTATTCTTTTGTGCTCCTTACATTTTTTTATTTACTGTACTTTTCTTTATTATACCAATTCAAATCACCGATTTGGTTAGTTAGCATTTTATCTTTTACCAGACAACAACAAAAAGGATTAAACAGACAAAAAAATATATTAAGATTAAATTATAATAAACCTCACTGAACCACCACCAAAGCTCATCATAATACGCCACAACACATAACGGCATATTATGCTACACAAAACTACTGATAAAGCTGTAAGAAAACACGCTAAATAAAAGTAATAGTTTTGCGAATAGGACTCTCTAAATAATTACTGTATGTTTTTAAACGTCCCTACGTCTAAAAAATTTTGGCTTACGAGGCTGGACAAAGGGATTAATATAGTACCTACTGGTTTTTAATACCCTAAGTACTTAAAACCAAACCATTTCAAATGTATGACTCAACACTAGGGGGGGGGGGGGTGAATGATTTAATTAGGTACAAATTGGACAAAAGTCAGTTGACATGTATGATGACGCCTTATCAGAGAGGGACAGACACATAGTCACTGACAGTACAACAATGACGTTTACCTTATTGTACCTGCCCAGCACAGTTTCCATTAGCTGTACGTTCTGTGAATGTAATTTAGCATTGGTAATATACACCACAATTTGATGGGGCATCAATCGGAATCGAGTGTAATGGCCATGTGACCAGCCCTGTCTCTTATAGAAAAATATTTCGCAAGAAGAAACGTTAGAGATAATTTATTTAAGATTTTTTTACGAGGGGCGTTCATATAATAAATATTTCTTTCGTACTTTTATATATTGAACATTTGTTTACAAGTCAACAATGAAGATTCTAACTTGTACACTAACAGATGTAACAAAAAATGGCTAGAATTTCCTAATGTGAGGTCATGGATAATTTGGTTTACGGTACATAATAGGCTGCTCTATCTTGAGATGTCTACACACTGTCATCATGATAATTAATTCGGGTTGATATTTAATATTATATTAAAGATTGTGCGTTTGATGTATTTCGTTTTAAGTTCCAACACGTATTTATCAATACATTTTCTAATAGTCCTAATTCAATCGATGAAAACTGTACCGATTTTAAATTCAAATACGTCTGGAATCATGGAAAACCTCCAGTTTCCTGCAAACAACGAACAAATTCAAACCAGCCAATCACAGCATTTACCGTTCAAAATCTGAGTGGAAGGGACGACGTCAAGGCTATTGGAGTCTAAACCTTCGCTAAATCGCTTTTTTCTAATAGTAAACCTACGATCGATTTTTTTAATTATCAGCAAGTTTGGTTGGTTTGGTTAGGTTATGACAGTTAAATTTTATAATTAATACATTCTAACATTGAATTCAAGGCATTTATAATTTTATTTTATGAACAGAACTATTTTTTCGATTAGTAAACCTTAATTCGATTATCATATTATATATATATTTTTTTATATATTCAGCAAGTTTGGTTGGTTAGGTTGGTTTATGACAGTTTAATTTTATAAATATTCATTTTTTAACTTATTGAAAAACTGCAGCATAGATTTATGCTGTAACGGGTATGATCAGATTTTTCTTATTTACTAGAATCAAAAATCAAAATACCTCTTAACTACATGAATGACTGATAGCGCGCTCTACTATGCGACTTAATTCAAAACTCGGCCACTAGGGGTCAGCACTCTACGGGGCAAAACGTCTAGTGGACGAGTCCAAAGCCTGGGTACGGGGGCGTAGCGTATGGGGTGAGAGACTAAAGACCTAAGTGAAGGTGAAGACAGATGAGAGGAGCCCGGTGTTGAGTGAGGGTGGGTGCTAACAGAGTTAGTCTGGATGTTAGTTTAAATTATTTGGATCATCAGGACAGGCTAGTTAGTGACGTGTTGCCCTGTGCTAACTATTTTCTCAATAAATACTCATTACTCAACACAACTTGTCTTATTACTGCTACCAATCTTGACAACTACGAGGGTGTGGTAAAGGTAGTCGTGAAGCCGAGGAACAAGATGGCGATAGGCCTACAGGTGATCGACTGAACTGTTTGTACTGGACTACAACGACGGAAATCGAGGAGCAAGATGATGACACCGGTGATACAGGTGACCGATTGAATTGGACCACAACTACAACGACAGGTGATTGACTGAACTGGACTACAACTTCAACGACGGAGATCGAGTAAAGACGAAGTACCGTAACCTACGTAGCGACGCGACGAAGTGGCGCCAGGGGACTAAGGGAGTCGTCCGACCGGAGCTTCGACGCAGGAAGCGGCATTAAGCTAAGTGTTAAATTATAAGAATTCAATAGATTAATAAGAATTAGGCCTACATAACATAATAAATAAATAATAATAAAAAGACACCGTTACAGATTGGCGCCCAACGTGGGGCTTTGGAGCTTTATAATTTCTAACATTAATAAATTATAAACCTCCAAAAGAACATAAAATTAGGTTGTACATAGGCCTAACCTATTTTGAAGCAACTTATATGTAAGTTGTTTGTCTTATCTATTTTGAACTATAACTTATGTAGGCCTAACCTATTTCAGACTAGGCTACAACTTATGTAGGCCTAACCTGATTATTTTGAATTATATGTAGGCCTAACCTATTTTGAAAATTGTGCAAGAGTCATTATAAGTTGTTGTATTTAAATATATTCAATTTAATGAAATTGGATTGTTGAATAGGCCTATATTAAATTTAGTAAATTGTTACATCACATAATGTCAGACAGTGAGATAAATAATATTGATAACAGTAGATCTAGCTCTACAGCTAGTGAATCTGATTTACCGTTGTCAGCAATCCAAACACTAGGTAAAAGTAGTAACTGTTCTGAGAATGAATCAACCCATGTTTTTTGCAACAACAATTAGAAGTAGGCTTAGAACCCACTGTTAGTAGTCAGAATGAGTTTAAATGTATGTTTGAAAACCTTAAGTCATTACTAAATGCTAAATTTGCTGAACAGAATGAAATACAGAATACAAATTTTAACAAGTTAAGCCTAGACTTAAATGCCAAACTTGATCAACAAAATGAGAAATTAGCAGATTTAAATAGTAAGCTTGAACAACAAGACATTAAACATGAAACAAGTTTGAATGAATTAAGGACAGAAATTTTTAATAGATTAGACCAACTCACAATTGATATGAACAATAAATTTGATAATGAGTCAACTATGCGCAATGAACTGAAATCTGAGTTGTATTCTGAGGTAGCTAAAGTCACTGTTCAGTCTAGCGAACTAGCTTTTGATTTTGATAAAAAAACTTACTACTAACTGTGATCAAATAAACACAAAACTGAGTAATAGGATAGATCAATGTGAACAAAAGAATGTAGTCTTAAAAACAGACATTGATATAGTTCAGAAGTTAGTGGAAAATACTGGAGTTTGTTGTGATGAAAGCAATTTAGCTTTGAGAGCTAAGATAGATAGCATACAAGCTCAATTATCATGTGAGATTGAGCGAGTTCATGAAAAGATTAATGAAGTTAAATTAGTGGCTGGAAATAATGTGGCGATTTAAGTAGTCAGTTCGGGTACTAATGGAAATTCGGCAGAGGCTTATTTATTGAAATTTTCGGGTTTGTGCGGCAGCGTACATCCGATGCAATTTTTACGGGTAGCACGAAAGTATGATGAAATAAGCGGGGATCCTTGGGCACTAAAAGTTTTAGCGTTGACAAAAAACATGACAGATAACGCGGGACAATGGGCACGAGCTAAATTGGATTTTTGGGACAATTTTGCGGCGTTTGAAACTAGTTTTAAAAATAAATTTTGGAACCGGCAGGTACAAAGAGACTTTACCAATGACTTGGCGTCGCGCGGACATTTTCAAATGGGTCGCACAGATATTGTGACATATGTAATGGGGTACTATGATAGGAATGCCGACTTAGACCGTCCGTTAGCAATGAAGGAATTTTTGTTGGACATAGCTAACCATTTTCCTGCTCACTGGGGAAGTATATTAAGAACTGCTGATAACATAAATGACCGAGATGACTTAGAGAATTTGTTGACGAATTTGGGCTATGGGATCAATGAAACAGATACAGGAACGAGAGAGAGTAACGACAATAGGAGGGATGACGGCGACCGACGCAGGGGACAAGCCAACGATCAGTATAACCGAAATGACTCCAGGGTCAACCACGGAGCAGATAGACGCGCTAGAGACGGAGAACGCGGGGGAAGAAGCCACAACGGACCGACTAGGCAGCAGTACAATGACAGTAGGGATCATATATGACATGAGCGATCGACCACCGAACAGAAAGGAACGTACCGAACAAATATGATGAGTTTAAATGAGTAGGATAGGCGGTCGTTTAAGACAAATCCAAGATGGCGGCATCTAACCTTAGGTATACTAACACCCATGTTGTATAACCTCACTTTAGGTGTACCCACATGATCTAACCTCACTTTTTGTCCACATGGTCGTGCTATTGCTCATGAAACTATTCTATTGTTATCTTTTGGTGAATTTGATGTGTGTTGGTAAGGAGTCATATGAGGTAACTTATGTTTTGTCTTGTGTTGACCTGTTGTGTTGTATGAGTTTCAATCCCTAAGGATGTCTTGTGTCTGTAATTCCTGCGTAATGTATGTCCTCTGTGTCTTGTTACTTAATTGCGATTGTCGATCATGGTGTGTAATTACCGATTACGGTGTGTGATCAGTTGGCCGATTACGGCTCTTGATATGGCCTTGTACCTATTACAACCACTGGGTTGGTGGTTATGGCCAAAGGTTACTGTCTGTGACCACCGATTATGTCTTGCACAATTATGGCCTACGATTACCAATTATGGCCAGCGATAATCGATTACGGCCTGTGGTTTTGGTCTACGATCACCGATCAACGCTCCATTATGGCCTGCGATTGTCGATTGCGGCCTGCGATCATCGATTACGGCCTGCGATTATCGATTAAGGCCTGCGATCATCGATTACGGCTTGCGATCATCGATTATGGCCTGCGGTTATCGATTACGGCCTGCGATCATCGATTATGGCCTGTGATCATCGATTACGGCCTGTGGTTTTGCAAGCACTGTGGTCTGTTATTACTTCTTATGATATTTAAATACCGATTACGGCCTGTGATTGCCATTTACGGTTTGTGATTATTGATTACGGCCTATGGACTTGATTATAACTATTGATTTCTTTCTACGGATAGCGTTAACTACCGGTTATGTCCGGCGTGACCTCTAATAATGATCTTTGATTGCCAGTTACAGTCTTAGATTACATATTGTGACCCTTGACTACTTGAATAACTTGGAGTTACTGATTATGACCTATGATTATGCCCTGTGTTTAACTGCTACTGACTCCAATTACTTAGTTTAGCCTGTGATTTCCGGTTTTGTTTTATGACTACTACTGCCAAACCAATACCAACCTAGGATGTTATGTGACTACCTTACGATACTTATCAATTATAAAAACCACTATGGTCTGCATAACTTGATGATGACATGGAAAGTGTTTATGGTTATCTATAGTTTCATTGGACTTATCTGTAAATATCTAGCAACGCATCTAGAAACGTTTAATGCACTCAGCTACAGCAGAGTTAACATCTGTTTTGTTAGTGTGGTGTGATTTATCTAACCCTTATTTGTACATTTTATGATAAATTCTGGTGATTTTAATAACATTGTACATGTTTGTTAAACGTGTAAGGACTTTTGCTGTCTTTTCGGGGAAAAATCATTCTGATGCTTTGTAGTTAGCAATATAATGTCTAAATAACTTGAAATTTTAATGAAAACTAGGTTTTTAACCATACACCATAACTACATTTAACAATAACTAATGGTATTTTACATGTTAGTTTAGTGTAATTCCATTGTCTTTATTTTTTTCATCTATGCCTGGAACTGTTGAACAAATTGTTTTAAACTATTACATGTGTGCCACTTTCTGGCAATTAAAAGTGTAAGCCAGTGCCAAGAACATTTACATGTGGGGCCATAGTCTTATAATAGGGATGATACGAAAGAAAAAGTATTATATTGACTCTTTGGGAATGTGAAAATGTAGAATTTATGGAGTTTCTTTGATTTTCATAGGACAAACCATCGTTTTATAAAATAATTATTAACATGGGGTAATTTCTATTTTTATAAGCGTCTAACCTATCTTACCACGTTGGCACTTTTGCTATGTTTATGAGTAAAAACATATATTTTGATCGTAAGGGTGGGTGGTGATATGTTGGTATAGAACTACATGACCTCAAGAGTTGAATGAGAGTCTCAGGAGGTGTCAACTGTGATGCAATCGTCAACAATTAGTCGGGTTATAAACAGACAGTGACAAGATGATATTTATAGCTCAGAGCCCCACTGGGGGTTATACGTCACTTCCGTAGGGTTGAGGAGTGTGTTTTGCACGTTTTGTGTCCTTGTGTTTGATGGCTACAAATCTAATAAAGCAATGCATTATCTTTCTCAAATTTAGTTTTTTCTTGGATACATAGGGTGTAGCTTTGAAAAATCCACTATATTATTAAACTGTTTAAAATTATATTTATATAAATACCCCTACCTCAGCATACCTGCCGACTAAGCGAGTTCCCATTTCTCTGAATGATTTTTAATTTAATCTTTTAAATGACATTAGATTTAACGAGTACCCAGGATTGCTGCTACAGTAAAATATCAATAGCTTAGTATAAAATAGATTTGCCAAGTTTGGTCAAAATATATTTATTAACAAGTAAACTACAATATTTCAATATTCTCCATATGAATAACATGGGGGTTTTAAATTTACAATTTTCTCCGTAACCAATAACCATACAAAAATACTTTACCGTACTCGATTATTTGGTTTTTTGTGCTCTTCAAAATGATCTAGAGAGAAATCATTACATTCTATGTTTTGAGGGTCAAAAACGAGAAAACCCAATTTTACCCCATAAATTTCCCCGTAAAACCCTGTTTCCATGGTTAGATCATGCTGGTTTGCGAACTCGTTTGAATAAACGTAGGTTTACACGTTTGTACCAGATTTCATTGAAATCGGATAATTTTTGCTTGAGTTATAGTTTTGGCCTCTAGGGACATCAAAATGAAAATCATAAATCGGTCCCGGGTCCAAGTCTTTTACTATGAGACATGTGGTAATAGCTTATTGTATGGGAAATTCGCTAAAACCATAAGGTGGATGTCTCTAAATTATACATACTTGAGACATATTCTTGTGGTACACTAAAGTGATGGTGGCCCTTATGTATAACTTATATTTACTGTAATACGCCAACTTCAAAGCTAACCTCAAATTTTGTTTTTATGTTATTAATGCAGGGCACTTGATGTCACATATACAATATACATGGATTTTGTATCTTTATTCAGTACTATGTAAATATTTTGCCTCAACTTGGGCATGAATATGAGTATTATTCATTAAGAATCATACCTAGATGTAAATACTTACTATTTTTCAAAACAAGAGCCTAAAACTCATATGAATTCCAATATATGTACAGGTATTTCCAAGTTTTTAGATTGATGGGGAGGGGCTGATTTATGCTTTAGACATGCTATCGTTTGTATACCTCACATGTTACTAATGTGACAACCCGTACATATCAAGGAGATTGTGTAGTGTCATTGCTTGGTTTTCACACAAAGTCTCTTGCAATCCAGAACATTGTGCTTTGCAGGCTTATGAACTAGATGCGGAGCTTTTTATGGGTGATTCCTAAGAGTGTGAAGATATTTTCTGACATGACCGTGCAATAACAGCAATTAAGTACTTGATCTTTCTTTAACCTAACTGTTTTTCTTGAACTATGTATACGTTCTGCCAAATGATTGATCGTACCGACGTCAGAAGTGTTGCTCCATAGTCCATTTGATAGGGCATTTGGCGGCTGCTTTGCCAGAGGCCTGTGTACTAGTACTGTTTTAAGCTAACTTGCCCCCTATACTAACCAAACCGAGAGTTGTGTATTGGGGGTGATGTTGAATTGCGCATGTCGTTCCCAGAATTCAGAGATTACCCGAACTAATTGCTCGTGTTGCACATGTGGCTCAAGGGTAGTCTACAGACTGTTTTCAAGTATTAAGCTACTGCTAGGAGCAAATGCAACAGCGTGGTGTTCACTACGGTTATTTATGAGCAACAGTCTTGATTTCCATACATTTGAGTGCAATGTGAACGTTGTCGTCATTGATGTTCTTTGGAAGAAGGCTTCTCTTGGTGCTGTTTAGGTTCCTTCAAAAACTACTAGCCTGTTATAACGTTGACTCAACATAAAATCTACTTGTTGTCAGTTGACTAAGAGTACTTGTTGCCAGTAACTGTCAAACCTAACTGAGTACTGAGTGGCTATGTAAATGGGAAATCGAAAAATGAGGGGTAATGATCTTTGCTGAGCTGAATTACTCATACCTTGGCGTACCACATCTGACTTTGCATACTGAAATGGTGACTAATGTATAACTTCTGATTCCTCCAGTCCCGTTAAGTCTATCGATCAGATTTTTTACTACTGTAATGCATATTACTTTGTACTATATTTATTGGTAATATATGTACCCTTTCAGTAAAATAAAAAAATGTATCTCTTCGATACATACTGTAATATAACATACAGTGTGTTTAAAAGTCACGGGGTGGCTTAATAGTTTTTTTTAACAAACATAGATACGGTGGTTCAGTTTTGAATCTAGATATTTATCATAAAAAACCTACCTTTTTAAGCAGTTATCAATTTTCCTCTCCTCCTGGGGGACGGTCCACAAGGAGTAAAAAGATCATCTTCAATGTAAGCATAGAGTTTTTCCATCGTGATGGGAAATGTCGGCAATAAACCTTTAAACATCCACAATACTCACTGTCACCAACAATGAAGTCCAAACAACGAAGATTTTCAATCGTTAAAAATCGTTAAACCCGTTTCTTTCAGCAGTTTTTTAAATCGTTGTCTGCGCAAACATTACTCGTATCAAAATAAGGGTATAGGATGTATAGGGATAGAGATTTGTTGTAAAGCAGGCCATTAAATAAGTAAAATATTTGGGGTCCTTGCCATTTACAACATGAATCTGTCTTCCTCGGAAGTGACTTAGAACCGGTTAGTAGGTATACTATTTCTAACCCATATAATTTTTATTCTCAACCGTATACACTAGCACTTTATTCAGGGCTGTGGAGACAAAGTCATTTATTGATCCAGATTTTTTAAATCATGTTCACATTGGCAAAATCTAGGCAAAAAATTGCGTTCTTTTAAAAATCTATATATATATATATATAAGGCAAAGCCCTCACTGACTGACTCACTCACTCACTCACTCACTCACTCATCACTAATTCTCCCACTTCCCATTTGCCTAGGAGGCTGAAATTTGGTACACTGATTCTTTAGGCATTAGATAGGAAAACTAAGTTGTTTTTATTCTGATCGGACTCTCAGGCTCCGCCCCAGTGGCTCTGGAGTTTCCCGTGTTAACCTTATGGGTACTCATATTTAAATGGAATTAATGAATCTTAACAGCTGTTTCAATTAAACAAGTTGGTTTTGTTCTATGATGTGCAATAGCATTAAAGTTACAAGGATTACCAACAAGGTGCAGCACTATTATTTTTTTTAAATTTATGATAACAGCTAATTTGCAACCAAAAGGTGAGTGAGCGTAGCGAACGAACTTCAACCTGGAGGCGAGTTAGCGTAGCGAACAAACTTCAACCAGGACGTGATTGAGCTATGCGAACAAGCTCACTTATGAAGTAAAACGGGACAAAGCTTGCGGGTACAGCTAGTATAATAAAAAATATAAAATGAAATATCACTTATGTAAATTTTGTAAAACACAATACCTTTTCATCGTTAACCCATACTGACCAAGAGTGACTAAAAGGCCTTCTGAGGCACAAGGGGCAAAAACCGTTCAACCGTGCATAAGGGGCTGAAGGGGACACATGCGCAGCACGACTGACACAACGAGTCCCAAAATTAATACGCTTACAACTTCTTAATCACCTGCGCAGTTGCACTGTGTCCGTGTATTGGTAGAAGGTGATAGCTCTTTCAAGTTATTTTAAGAGGGCTTTGAGAGCTGTAAAAAATCATTATTCTTGTCTTTGTATCATTCAACAATTCCTTGGTTGATACAAGCTGGATACTTGACCGAAGTGTTAAGACACGTTACAAAAACGCGTATAACTCGAAAACCTGTATAGATTAAACATTGCAACAAGTGCAAATTTCACTCCTAAAATGTGATCTTTTAAAACAATCATGATTTTTAAATTCTTATCCTCGTTGATTTTTTAGCTATAACATAATATTTTCGGTACATCCTGTGTGTGTAGTTGTGTTGTATACTGGGTGAACAACTTATCTGTGTCCCAATTGGATCCTCAGGCACTATTGGATTTAGAGAAAACATAAATGATAAACTTGAACTATTTTCCCATGACATAAAAAAATGAGCATTCTACTTTTTTTTTCAAAAATGGCCACCATTTTCCTATTTGGTGGCTAGGTTTAATATTTCTTATGTTACATCTTGTATTTCGATAATTCTTGATTTTGGAATATAAATTTACATTTAAGAACAATTTTATTCATTGAAAGTTGTCTCTAAAGCTACTTGTTTAGTAGCCACAGCGTATTCAATTTAGGAAAAGGAAGGTTTTCTTCTATGTATTTTTCTGCACACCAAGAAAGGACACTCGCCTCTCATTCACCTCTGTTTGATTCACCTACGACAAGATAAGGGTTGTATGAAGAGTTGTGAAGTAGTGCGAAGAGTAACCAAGCGATAAACTGTGTTATGGAGTGTCATCTATACTTATTTAATACAAAAGCAGGTTTTTTTGTGTGACAATTACTCCTCCGAAATTACGATTGGCATATTTTTGGTGTCATTGGAAAGAGTGTAACGTGAAATTGTGCAGGAAACTTTCTTTTTCAAAATAATTAGATAGTGAGGCTCTGGGAACCTTTAAAGTTTCGTACTTCTCCATAAGATTAACATTGGAAACAAACATTGTTATGAAACTTCAGCTGTTGTTAGAAATTAAAAGTGAGAATAAGAACATATGTTAATTGTAAACAGTCAATAAATTTGCTAATTTAACAATTTGCTACACACATTTTACTGACTTGGTTGAAATTAAATATTTACTATTTGAATTTTGGTTAGAGTAAATATTACAATGGAAAAAACGAGAGAGCTTGGATAACTTGATATACAAAAAAGAAACCTGAATTAACACTGTGCTGCATTTGAATCATTGAAAGAGCCAATTTGCAAACTACGGAAACATAGGAAAGTCATAGAACACCACCAAGGAGTAGAAATAGAAATAATGTTTTTTTTTAGAATTTATAATCGTTATTATGGAAAACCTAATGCGGCTATGGATAAGGCTGTTTGTAGAAATCACTAAAAAACAGGATCAGCTTTTTGAAAAATGATAAGATATTTACAAGAAATGTTAATTACCCATCGATCTGTTGTATACATCTTGAGTATTTCCATAATCGTTGAGTCGAATCTTTTAAAGTCATCAGCAACTATGACCGTTTAATCACGTTGACTTTGCAACATGTAACATCCTGTGTGTTTGTATTGCATCATCCTCCACAGAAAAACAGAAGGGGAGATGAATGGTAGAAGCCGGAGTTTTGAGACACGTGCTAAGGTTGGCGGCTCGTTTATAATTGCATACTCCCCTCAACTAAGGAAGTCGTAACCCTTCTTGGTGCTATTTTTGGATCCCATGGGTTGTATGATGACACAAGGAGTAGCGTTGGGATCAGTTGATATTTGGCTAATGAATAAATGTTTGCAATAACATTTTAAAGTATATTTCCCTAATTTTATGTGGTTATCTCTTGCTTCGATTATGAAAATTAAAAAGAATGCCAAATGCATATGTATGGTTTTAGGTAAATTAGGTACCCACTTGCTATTAAGATGCTAGCTCCGAAACAATAATTTAATTTCCCTAAATTAATCGCAGTACGTTGTTTGATGATACCTGAATAGCACTTTTTACTATATTCTGATATATCTTACATTAAGACTACACCTTTACATTGAATAACACTGTTCATATTCTTGATAGCTGCTCACGTGTAGTTAATGTTACTATAATTAGGTTATTTAAACAAATGAGTTTGTTTAGAAATCCTACTATATTTGGTTAATAGTGTTATAAGACAAAATTTCCAAGCAGAAAAGCTTAGGAAAGTAGCTGCACTGAAAAACTATAATTAAGAAAACAAAGGTTTATGGGGTAAATGGTGAAACTCACGTGATAGACAGTGTAGTAACATACAGGCTGGTAAGTGTTGTTACCGATATCAAGTATGTAACTATTGGGCATTTGTGTAATGTGTTACCTTTTTTCTCAGGATTATACCAAATTGCCCTAGATCTTGTCATAGATATCCAATATTTAGTAGTTGAGTACTTTACTTATGGACGCTAAGGTGTGGGTAAAAGCTAGGGTATCCCTCATCTGCTAGATCATACAATTAATACCAATTACAACCGAAATATGCTGAAAGAGTATAAAATGTAGAGATGTGTAGATGTTAGGAAAGCCCAAAAGATGAATCCAAAGCTACGTTGTATGGTTGGACTTGAGATGTATAAATTAAGGCTATGAATATATAAGTTTTACAATTAGGTATCTAGGCAAAAAAGGGCAAATAACTTATAATTTTTAGCATTCACTTAGTACCAATAAGTTTTTATGGTGTTGATGAATTAGATATAAATTGTTACATTAGCTAATTTCACGTAGATTGTATCACAAATAGGTTAGCGATCATTCTTCAAAATCTTTTTGTTGTATTTAGGTAAACTATCTTTATCAAGTTTATTTTAGTAATTTGAACCTACCTCGTTGGATTAACCTTGTATTGTGCAATAAAAAAAAATAAACTGCCCATAACCTATAATAAAGGGGTAATAAAAGAGGATGTTTGTATATTTGGCAGTGATAAACTCAGACACTGCTGGATCGAGGGCTATGAAACATACATGTAGAATTTCATGGAGTCCATCAGTTCCGTGATATAATTCAAAGCTTAGACCTGGAACCGTCTTAAAGGTACATATATGTCAGAGATTTTGAAGGAATATTTATAAAGAATCAAAGAATATTATTGACTAGTGCACCTGTTGCTCGAATTTGAGCAATTGCAAAGTATTACCGGCGTTATTTAAAAAAGAATAACAATCATAATTTCCGATGACTTAAAAGTGTCAACTCAAAGATAATTTGTACTCAAAGAAAACGAACGCTCTTGTGTGTATCATGTGTTTATTATGAACAGCTGTAATTAATACAAATTATGCGTCTGTTTAAGTAAACAAAATCTTTTCTTTATTAAGAAATACATTGGGATTTAGATGGCCTTTGGGGCAAAGCCCGAGGACTTTTATTACATGAATTTGGAGAAAGGGGGCATCTACACAAAAAGTACTTAATTTTGACACATTGTTTGTAAAAATCCGTCCACTATTAACGGAGGAGTAGTGTTTCGTAGAAATCGCCTTCACGTATTATATATATGGATGGATGGATGGATAGATGGCTGTTATGGCAAATAAACCAACAAATTGGGTTCTATGATGTTTAATAGTATTAAAAAGTTAAAAGGCTTACCAATAGATTGTAGCACTATTATTTTTTCCTCTATTGCAAAGCATGGGTACAGCAGCTGGATCGAATAAAACCAGTAACTTCATAAAAACGTTGCAATTTTCCTATTCTAAACCTCTCGTTGTTACCACTAGAAAATCTAAAGTAAAATAGTGATAGTTTTTGTCACAAAATGAATACAGGATGAAATTAAAGCAAACACTCGTACTAACTCAATTCTCAACAGATTTTGATAAAAAAAAGAGATATATTCATGACAGATGTAATTTTTAATGGTTTGGTCATGTCAAAACAAACTTTTCTATCTATTTATCTTTGTAACATCTAGCTATCCTTAATAGCTGCAATAAAAACAATAGACTCCGATTTTGTTCCTGAGCTAGTAATTCAAAGGTTTTGGCAGAGGGGCAGTTAATTTTTAAATGAAGAATTTCTCCCTTGACTTCAGTAGTTCCATACGTCTAATTAGCTTAGGCTGTATAAGAATGGATTCAATCACTAATAATTGGTACTATACAAAAAATAATGTAAAAGGTCAAGTCACAACTTCAGCCGGTTCATAATAAAAACTGAAAAGAATGTCGGGCAAAGCCGTCGGGCAATAGCTAGTAATAACATAAATACAATGAGTTTAAACTATTGTATATTTCACTACTAACTTGGATGTAAAAGACTATCTCGACTCGAAATGGGACTTTCGTGACGGGTATTGAACGATACTTTTATCACGATGAGAAAACTACTTCATCGAACTTAAAAAAATATATAATATTTTGTAATCTATTAATTTTACTTATCTAAACGTAATACGGCTAGGCTGATTGTAGCTTTGTCAGGCAAAGTATTGTTTGTGTAGTGAAAGTAATATTTATGTAGCGAAAGTAAATAAAATGAAATGAAATGAAATGAAAAATCGTTTATTTACACAGGCAAAGTTAGGGCCACATGGCCCTTTCTTACACTAAAGTAATGATTATGTCAGGAATAGTCAGCTGATCACTGTTTTTGGTGTATTGAAATTAAGATTTTCGAAGATCTCAGCTGAAATGGGCTATTATAAAATACAGAGTAATGAAAAGTTATTTGTAGGTGTTTTTAACATTCCTTTTGGAATATCATTAATTTGGTAACAGCTATGCAAATTTTCCCTTTTATGATTCTAACACACACTACATTCTTATGTTATCACTGACCAACTACCCATTACCGACGTTTTGCTTCACCGTTACACCAGTTTAAACAAAACTTACCTCATATCAACCATTGTCTCCCTTCTTACAAAGCTCAAACTTTTATGTTTTAGCCTAATATGTGACTCAGTATTTCGTATATTGTCACTGTAAGCTTGAGTTTATCTTGAGCATAATACTGTAATATAAACCTTATGATTAAATTTCATCATTGTATACCAGCACTACAAATAAATCTAATGATTGACATTGTGACATTTACATTGACATTTACTCTTTACGTAAATATTCATCTAATGTTAGTTTAACATGACTGATGACCTTATAGTGTCTTGTATTGCACATGAAAATAGATTTTTCTCAATACATCGAGATAAAAAGCACCAAACCATGTTTATAGAAGCTATTATTAGGATATATTTTTACAATTAATATCGGCATGTTCCCGAATAATGCCTATCTTCCACAACATCATAGTTATATGCCATTGTATGATTTTCTAAAATATTTAACACTTGTTAATTTCTATCAAACGCTTAAGTTGATGAACATATTGAAATGTTGTGTTTTTCTCCTATCAATGTCTATAAAAAAACAGTTTGTAATTAAAATCGCTAATATTCAATAAACGTAACCAATGTTTAGTGTTACGTGTAAATAATTATTGCGTATATTCTGTAAAATCATGTTATAAATAGCAAATTGAGACTACTGTTTCCATTATACTATTTGTAGCTTTCACAAGTGATGCGCGCGCATACCTATGCGTCCCCTACCAAGGGGAACCCATCTGCTGCCTAGGGGGACCCCACACTAAGAATAGATACCACACATCCTGTGCCACCCCTGGCGTGTATATTCACAGTTTACTGTGTTTTTCCTCATTCTCATTGAGGAGCTTGATCGTGACGGACGTGTTTTTGCTCTTGTTCCTTTTGTGTTGTGTCAGTAGCTTACTTGTACCATACGTAAGTTGACTCTTTATTTCTTAGACCTACTTTTTAAATACTTGCAACATGTTGGGAAAAGCAGCTACTTTGGATAATGTAGTAAAACCTGTGACATTCTTACATAAAGATGAGACCTATGTAAATAAATTTAGATTGTATGGAAGTAAAACAGTATTTAAATTTTCAAATCCTCCCCCTAACACAAGTGAATTTGACTGGCTAAGACAAGGTTTTGGTCAAATCGTTAGAGAAATGAAAGAGCAAGCATTTGAAAATGATCAACTGGGGTTTACTCTACAAAGTCTTAACTTGAAATCTAAGGAACCTGGCTATGTAAATTTTCGTCCTGCTAGTGAAATTAATGAGGATGTATTGTGGCAAATTTTTGGGGGTATTGTACAGTCAAACTCTGAAACAATCAAATCTACCGACACATTTAAAGTAGAGTGCACTCGAATTAACCTCCCTGTGGGATCTGGAAGGGTAAGACCAGGATTGTACAATACTTTTGACGAGGAGTGTAAAGCAAGGAAAGGAATTGTTGTCATTAATAATAAGGACAATCTGTGTCTTCCTAGAGCTTTGGTAGTGGCTATAGCTAAAATAACAAATGATCCCGACTATAATCTGATTTGTAAAGATCGTAGACAGAGACAAACTGATAGAGCTCAAGAGCTTGTACGTCATGCTAGAGTAGAAATGCCCAAGAATGGTGCAGGAATCCCAGAACTTGAAAAATTCCAAAGTTTCTTAAAGGACTACAAAATTGTTGTGTACAACTATGACAGGAAAGGACGTGATGTCTACTTTGAGGGAAATGTAGAAAATCCAAAAATCAAAATTAATTTACTGTTTCACAATGGGCACTACAATGTGATTAATAGTTTGACTGCAGCATTTGCATGTGTCTACTTCTGTGAAGCCTGTCATGTCCCGTATGATCACAAAGGTAAGCACCGATGCTCAAATATCTGCCCGCAGTGCCAAACTATTTCACCTCCTTGTGTAGAGGAACATGGCGGTATTCTGTGCCCTAAATGTAACATGACCTATCGAAACCAGGAATGTTTTATTGCACATGAAATTGATAAATGCAAATTGGTAAAAAAGTGTCTAGACTGTGGAAAGCTTATTCGAATTAAAGAACGGTCTAAGCCTCATAAATGTGGTGAAGTATTTTGTAAGCCTTGTGGTTCATTTGAAGACGCTAACCACAAATGTTATATGAAACCTGACAAGAGAAAGCCTAAATCCAAAGACTTTTTGTTTATTTTCTTTGACTTGGAGACACGCCAAGATGAGTCCCTTTCCTCAAATTCAGACATAAAGGTTCATAAAGTAAATTTGTGTGTGTCCCAACAGTTTTGCTATGAATGTGTTGACGGAAAGTGTTGCACAACATGTGAAAACCGTACAAGAATCTTTAAATCTAACCCTGTTGATCAGTTCATGAACTATGTGATGCAAGTCCGTAAAACATTCAAAGACGTCTGTGTCATTGCACACAATGGGCAGGGTTTTGATTTTCAATTTTTGCTCAAGTATGTGCTAGAAGATACAAAGTTCACTCCAAAACTTGTAATGCGGGGAACTAAGGTCATTTTGATGGAGATTGACAATGTGAGGTTTATTGATTCACTTAGTTATTTCCCTATGCCTCTTGCTGCACTGCCCAAAGCCTTTGACCTGCCTCCCGAAAAGAAGAAAGGCTATTTTCCCCACCTCTTCAACACCCTTGAGAATCAAAATTACGTGGGCCCTATACCGGAAAAAAGGTTTTACTGCCCAGAATCAATGTTTGAAAAATCACACAAAGATTTTGAAAACTGGTATAATGATCAGGTTGCAAACCACGTTACATTTGACTTTAAGAAAGAAATCCTCGAGTACTGTGTATCAGACGTTGATATCTTGGCCCAAGCTTGTTTAAAGTTCCGCTCAATTTTCCTCCAAGAGTGTAATGTTGACCCTTTTCTTGAAGCTGTAACCATCGCCAGCGCTTGTAACTTGGCCTTCCGTCGGAATTTTTTGAAACCTAAAACAGTTGGTTTGATCCCAAAGAACGGGTATAGGCTTACAGACGCTCAGTCGGCTATTGCGTTACAGTGGCTATCGTGGGAAGAGGGCAAACGTGGAGTTAGAATTGAACACGCTGGCCGTGGCAAAGAAGTTAAGATCAATGGAATGAAAGTTGATGGGTATGATGGACAAAATATTTACGAATTTCAAGGCTGCTACTTCCATGGCTGCCCTAAATGCTTTCCCTACGACCGTGAACTGGCTTTGAAAGAGGACCCCTCTGACTCACTCTATTTGCGGTATGAACGGACTAAATCGAAAATAGCAAAGTTGGGCGATAACGTTGTACAAATGTGGGAATGTGAATTTAGAAAGTTAAAAAAGACGGAAAACCTAAAACATCTAGACAAGTTGCCGATCCTCAACAATTTACCTCTGAACCCGAGGCAAGCATTTTTTGGGGGGAGAACCGGGAACGCTAAAACCTATCACAAATGCGCCGAAGGGGAAACCATTGAATACGTTGATGTATGCTCTCTCTATCCCTGGGTATGTAAATACGGCAAGTACCCTGTAGGACATCCAACGATCTATGTAGGAGACAAAGAGTGTAGACAGAGAGGTCTCAATGTTGAGGGTTTATTAAAGTGTAAAGTACTCCCACCTCGTGAGCTCTATCACCCCGTTCTCCCAGCCAAAATGAATGACAAGTTAATGTTTGTTTTGTGCGCGACATGTGGAGAAACTCAAAATCAGAAGAATTGTGTATGTAAAACTGAGGAGAGAGTTTTAACAGGAACCTGGACAATGGATGAAGTTCGTAAAGCTGTAGAAAAAGGCTACATTATTTTGGAAATGTTTGAACTTTGGGAGTATAAGGTAGCCACATATGAGAATGGGGGTTTGTTTACAGATTTTATAAATAAATTTCTAAAAATGAAACAGGAAGCGTCAGGGTTCCCAGGCTGGTGTAAGACTGATGAGGACAAAAACAAGTATATTGATGACTATTTTAAAAAAGAGGGTGTCCAACTAGAAAAAGACAAAATTGTAAAAAATGGTGGTTTGAGGTCGTTGGCTAAACTTATGTTGAACTCGTTTTGGGGCAAGTTTGGACAGCGTGAAAATCAGACCAAAGCTACAATCGTCAGGGATTCAAAAACACTTTTTAAGATGTTTTCAAGTCCTGAAATAGATGTAAATAGAGTGCAGATTGTCAATGACGAGGTTGTTGTTGTTAGCTGGGAGTACATTGATGAGGTTGGTGAGCCGTTGCAAAATGTAAATGTTGTGGTGGCAGCTTACACTACTGCCCAAGCGAGATTGAAGCTCTATGAGCATCTAGATTCCCTGGGTGGTCAAGTATTGTATTACGATACTGATTCTGTACTATATGTATATAAGGGTAGTTTGTATACAGTTCCCACAGGAGATTATCTCGGTGAAATGACCGATGAGTTGACCGAGTATGGACCCGGGTCATACATTACAGAATTTGTATCCGGAGGTCCAAAGACCTATGCATACCTTGTCTGGTCAACCAATAAACAAACATTGATTCCCGTTTGTAAAATCAAAGGTCTCACTCTCAATATGAAAACCTCAAAAACAGTAAACTTTGACAAATTAAAAGAAATGGTATTGAGTGAAGTAAAGCAGTCCATTGATATCGAAGAAAACAGAATAAGAAGAACCAAAGAAAGAGATATTATTTCCATAACAGAATGCAAAGTATTTAAAATCACAGGTCCTAAAAGAAAGTTTGAAGGAGAGTATGGAACGTTACCATTTGGTTATAGTAAGGCTCCTAGAGTACAGTAAACTGGGTAAACTGGGAACTGGGTGCAAAATCTTGTCACTATGCAAAGCTCCTAGGGACTAACAGATTTCTTGGTACTTAAAATTCTATATCCTTTAATAAAAAAAAACAGTGCCAGTAAAGCATCCTTAAAAATAATCATTCAGTTAATGGTATAAAATGACATGTCCTAAAGAGTAAATATGTAATTGAGTCTATTCTCTCCCTTGATGGCTAATGTAAGGACAGAAAGCAGTATTGAGGCGTTCTGATCTGGCGCTACTCCATGGTGTGTATGTGGGAGTGTACATTGAGGCGTTCAGATCTCAAAGGACCTGAACTACTCCTTGTGCATGTGTGAATGATGGTCACTGGCGTGGCTGACTAAAAGGCCCGTAAACCATGTGTGAAGGTCACTGGCGCGGCTGACTAAAAGGCCCGTAAACCATGTGTGGAGGGGTAAGCGTCATTTGGAAAGCCTCAGTAACTAGTTCTCAAATGTCCAAGACTAAAGCAAGTTCAAGATGTAAATTTGTAAATAAGCTTCATAAATAAGGGAGAGGGCATTATACGGCATCAACCAGGTAATCTGGACCGGCTGTATAATGCTTAACCTGGTTTCACACAGTGAAAGGATAGTCTCAAACCCTATCCAATATGAAGCTTTTATGATTTTTTATCATAGGTTATACAGACAAAAACTGTTCTAATACTTTCTTCTGTAATTGGCGGTCAACTCTGACGGATGCTGAAGCATTTAAATATTAAAAGTTCTTGAAATCCACAGCTTTATAAGTAAAATAGGACATAGTCATTTCATATCGTGATGAAGTAGTAATTTTGTAAATGATCATTTGATGTACTAGAGATGTTCTTTATTAAAAAACGGATTATGGTTCGAGGTTTTTCCTCGTGTGTGTATGTGTACTCGCCTAACAGGCAGGCTTTAAATCCATAAGTCCAGGGGCAGGAGGTTGGCCTAAAAATCATAAAACATTGTGTTATCCTCCCCATACGTGTGTGTGTGAGGCCCAACAGGCAGGCTTAAAACCCATAAGTCCAGGGGCTAGAGGTTGACCTAAAAATCGTAAAACATTGCGTTATCCTCCATGTCACCTAATTTCCCTCTCACCTCGGACTATAATCTAACAAAAAAAATTAAATTCTCTGTCATTCTTAGTAAATGAAATGTCGTAGGCTAAAATGAACGGTTCGCCTAGTAAATGGCCTGATGAATTTTAAAATGAACGGGTTGACAGAGACAACATATAAAAGTAAAATATCCTTTGTCAATGGTAAAAAAGGGTTAATTGAAAGGCTTCACTGAGTAAATAACCCTTTACATTTGTCAAAGGACAAAAAAATTGGGATGTGCCAAATCTGTAATAATTTTTATCATAGACTACAATGGTTGAAGCAGCCTACCCCCAGAGGTTAGGACTCTTGGTGAAGCTCTGGGTTAACAAAAAGAACGCGCTGGGACCCTACGGCCTAGCCTAACAGCTTACCGTGGTGTGGAAACTGGGTCACCTAAACTTATTTTGATGTTATGCAATAGACTACTATAGAATGTGTGACTTACGACTGAATTTAGACAAAGAAAGATAACAACATAAATTTTAAAACTACACATTTTCAGTCATTCTAGTGTTTTATCTTAACCCAGAGGTTTTTGAGTTATTTTCCGATTAAGTAGCCTTCAGTTAATTTTTTATCAATCAAAATTATAAGATAGTGACACCACTATGTGTTAACCCAAATATGAGTGAAGAATGAGTAATCACAATATTCCTCTTAATAGGACATGTAACTGTTATGTATCATTAATTTATATAAATAAGATGTGAAACATTCCCAGAAAATGACATACATTTACATTTATAGTACAGCTCCAGACCTTGTTCAGTGCAAAACCATACATTTAATAGTTCGAGAATGTGACATATATGTAACAGTTCCAGACCATACGTTTAACAGGTTCAGACCATATAACAGTTCCAGACATTTGGTATACGTATAATAGTTTAAAGGTATACACTCCAGAGAGTAGTATATATTTAACAATTTCAGAATGTGACATACATGTAACAGGCCCAGACCATACGTGTAACAGTTCCAGACCATACGTTTAACAGTTTCAGACTATATAACAGTTCCAGACATTTGGTATACGTATAACTCTTTTAAGGTATACGCTCCGGAAAGTGGTATAACAGTTTAAAAATGTGACATACATGTAAAAGTTCCAGCCCATGATATATATGTTCAGTTCTAGCCTATGATTTACCTTGTAATCTCAATGGATTTGTAAAAGAGTTTTATTATCAAAAGTAACAATAAGTTTTTTTACTCTATAACACATCAAAGTGTATTTTTGTGACATCCATATTTAGGCGTAAAATAGCTTTATTAGCTGAGTAGAATCATCAAATTTTCAGATGCCATACAAAATCAAAGCTAAGATTATATTGCTAACTTTAATTCATCGGGATGCATTTTTTCCTGAAAAGACAGCAAAAGTCTTTACAATTTTTACAAACCTGTACAATATATTAAAAACACCAGAATTTACCATCCAATGTACAAATTAGGGTTAAATCGCACTAACAAAACAGATGTTAACTCTGCTGTAGCTGAGTGCATTAAACGTTTCTTTGCTAAATGTCCAATGAAACTATAGATAACCATAAAGACTCTCCATGTCATCATCATGTTATACAGACCACAGTGGTTTTCCTAATTGATAAATATCGTAAGGTAGTCACATAACATCCTAGGTTGGTCTTGGTTTGGCAGTAGTAGTCATAAAACACAACCGGAAATCACAGGCTAAACTAAGTAATTGGAGTCAGTAGCAGTTAAACACAGGGCATAATCATAGGTCATAATCAGTAACTCCAAGTTATTCAAGTAGTCAAGGGTCACAATATGTAATCTAAGACTGTAACTGGCAATCAAAGATCATTATTAGAGGTCACGCCGGACATAACCGGTAGTTAACGCTATCCGTAGAAAGAAATCAATAGTTATAATCAAGTCCATAGGCCGTAATCAATAATCACAAACCGTAAATGGCAATCACAGGCCGTAATCGGTATTTAAATATCATAAGAAGTAATAACAGACCACAGTGCTTGCAAAACCACAGGCCGTAATCGATGATCACAGGCCATAATCGATGATCGCAGGCCGTAATCGATAACCGCAGGCCATAATCGATGATCGCAAGCCGTAATCGATGATCGCAGGCCTTAATCGATAATCGCAGGCCGTAATCGATGATCGCAGGCCGCAATCGACAATCGCAGGCCATAATGGAGCGTTGATCGGTGATCGTAGACCAAAACCACAGGCCGTAATCGATTATCGCTGGCCATAATTGGTAATCGTAGGCCATAATTGTGCAAGACATAATCGGTGGTCACAGACAGTAACCTTTGGCCATAACCACCAACCCAGTGGTTGTAATAGGTACAAGGCCATATCAAGAGCCGTAATCGGCCAACTGATCACACACCGTAATCGGTAATTACACACCATGATCGACAATCGCAATTAAGTAACAAGACACAGAGGACATACATTACGCAGGAATTACAGACACAAGACATCCTTAGGGATTGAAACTCATACAACACAACAGGTCAACACAAGACAAAACATAAGTTACCTCATATGACTCCTTACCAACACACATCAAATTCACCAAAAGATAACAATAGAATAGTTTCATGAGCAATAGCACGACCATGTGGACAAAAAGTGAGGTTAGATCATGTGGGTACACCTAAAGTGAGGTTATACAACATGGGTGTTAGTATACCTAAGGTTAGATGCCGCCATCTTGGATTTGTCTTAAACGACCGCCTATCCTACTTAAATGATAATGGAGACAGATATAGGCCAATGATACAGGATTATCAATTAATAGGTGATAGCCTAGCTGTAAGACTAGCTAATTCGGTACTAGGGTACAAAGTCGTGGTAGAAAATAAGAAGAATAGTATTGGTTATTTTGTCGGTGGTCAACGAATTGAACAAGTTATTACAACTGTTAAGGAATATTATAAAAATATGGCTAAGAAAATTATATGTTGGATGGGTACGAATAACATGCTACAAAAACAGTCGGTAAATGATATTTGCACGCAGCTTAATAAGCTAATAAACGTGTTGTTGTCAAAGAATAAGGAGGTAATAATGTTAACTCTGCAACCTATTCCTCAATTAGCACTGTCAGATAAAGAACACGCTTTAAAGTTGAACAAAGTGAATGATTTCATAAAACATCTAGGTGACGGTAATAAAGTGAAAGTGATTGATGTATACTCATTGTTGATAGGTAAAAATCTAGAAGAGATTTATGAGAAACAGATATATCTGGGGGGTAGGTATGTGACGGATCTGGTTCATTTAAATAAGAAAGGGTCAAAAATGGTACATGACCATATTTTAAGTGAAATTGGAATATTTGAACCACAATATTGTATGAACGTAAATTCACTAGTTGGAACACATCAACTATGCAACCAAGCTGATATGTTTATGGATCCAGACATAAGAGAGGAGCTTCTCAATGAAGAAAAGTATAATAAAAATGATAATATAGCGCTCATGCAGCCTTTACCGGAAATCGAGATCACGATAGGAAACCAGAAGTTCAACGGAATTTTAGACACGGGAAGCCAGGTTACTATTATTAATCAAGAAACATTTGAAAAACTACAAAAGGATTTCAACAATAAATTGCCGGTTTTACCCGTACAAAATATTAATGTGGTAGGAATTACAGGAGTGCGTAGTCGTCGAGTAGATAAGCAAGTGCTACTTCCGGTAAATTGCGCTGAAGAAATAATTGAAGTACCTTGTTTGGTAGTAAAAGACGTTGGTGTCAAGATATTATTTGGATGTGACTTTTTGCGTCAGCACGATATTAGCCTAGATTTTAAACGTGGGTTCATAACATTATACCACAATGGAAGACGAACGCAAGTGCAATTGATAACCGGTAAAAAGTCTAACTGGATTGATAGTTTAAAAACAGTTAAGCCTAATTTATCCAAGACAACAATAGACGAAGATGAAATGTTATGTGCGACGGTTGAATTTTGTAAATTTAAAGAAAGTGAAGGTAGTAGTTATGTGAAGCGTATTACATCAAATGACGATATGGCCGAGCAATTGAAGACAAAAATGAAAGAGCTCAAAGAAAACAAGAATGAAGACCCTAAAATAGAAACCAAAGCCGAGAAGAGACGTGAAAAATTTAACAGGCAAATAACTCCAGTCGAATATAGAATCGAAGATAAAATGTTAGTCAAGACGCACCACCTCTCAGCCAAGATAAATAAAAAGATTAAAAAGTTCTTATTAATATACGAAGGCCCATTGTTGGCAGGAAAATGGCTAACGCATATGTTTTGAAAGACGTGATTAGAGACGAGATTAAGGGAGCTTATAACGTGTCGCAGCTTAAGGCCCCGGCCACACGAGGCGGTTTAACCGCGCGAAGTTAAGCCGCACGAAGTTAAGGGGATCGACAACACATTTAATCAAATGAGAGTGGCCACACGAGGCGAAGTTTAGCCGCATGTGCGGTTGAGCCGCGCCATGTCGTCCCTCGACCGCGCGAAGTTAAGCCGCGTTGGAGGGGATGACACACGTAGTCTTATAAGAGTGGCCACACGATACGGTTCGACCGCGCGGCAGCCGCGCTTATTGGAGATATTCTTAGGACATTACCAGTGTTTTTTTAGTTTGTTTTGCGTGTTTTTTACCGGTTGTGTGGTGTTCAAAGAATTTTTGATACATACAAGCTTATTGAACTGGTCAAAGATGCTACAGACATACGGTAATAACAAAAAAAAACTCCGAACTATGGTTTCACATGTGCTTGTATAAGGTTTGGAACAAAAATGGGTTTTCCGTTAGAAGGGATGGACCCAATGATTTCTGTTATCATTTGGTTCCAGATCACCACACACTGCTAATGCACAAACATACGCATTTCGTCCATGACTAAAAAGAGTGAACTGAACTATGTTTTAATAGAATACTGAAACTGGGAAAACCCAACAGGAAGCGGTTCATCCGCCCCGTGTGGCCAGGCACTTCGCGCGGCTTAACTTCGCGCGAAGATAAGCCGCGCGGCTTAAATTCGCCTCGTGTGGCCGGGGCCTAAGCGTTACCGTGAATAAATTGATATAGCTAATCCCTATGAATCGTTAATCATTATGCCATTAAAAGTCCTTAGAATATAAAAGCCAATTTTAAAGCAGAAGGGATAAGTATGTAAAGGTCAGCCATAACCCTTACCCTAGCCTGCGTGTTGTTAACACAGTTAATTATCAAGTAGCCTACGAAATTAATCGATAAAAGTAAGGCAAAACTATGTACATAAAATATTTGGTTTAAATGTCATATTATTGATAACTAGAATGTTATTGCATAATGTTGTTTATTGTTTGAGGTTCAGGATAGTTGTTTGTGCATTGTTCTCATAAGTGGAGAATTGAAAGGGAAAAGTAGTAGCGATATGAGAGTGCGGGATCATATGCTCATTAGTGAGAATTAGATGCTTTTGCAATTAATATTTTTGTCATTCCTGATGAAAATTGTAATTTTATGAATGATTCATTTTATTTTTAAGTTAGGTAGGTAGGTAGTTAAAATAACCTGTAGCCTACCAGTATTGTGGTGTTTTCAGGTAGAAATCTATGTAATGTCACGAATGGAAGTCATCACATCCATCAAGAACGAAGATTTATATTTCAAAGATTTTGTAAAGTAGACTTAATTAATATTAGTACGATTTGTAAGTTCTTTGATGATCCAAATTAGATGGAATGTTATTTTAAATTACAGTTTTTGCTATGCTCAACTGTAGTTTAAAATAAGGGGGGTATTGTAACGGGTATGATCAGATTTTTCTTATTTACTAGAATCAAAAATCAAAATACCTCTTAACTACATGAATGACTGATAGCGCGCTCTACTATGCGACTTAATTCAAAACTCGGCCACTAGGGGTCAGCACTCTACGGGGCAAAACGTCTAGTGGACGAGTCCAAAGCCTGGGTACGGGGGCGTAGCGTATGGGGTGAGAGACTAAAGACCTAAGTGAAGGTGAAGACAGATGAGAGGAGCCCGGTGTTGAGTGAGGGTGGGTGCTAACAGAGTTAGTCTAGATGTTAGTTTAAATTATTTGGATCATCAGGACAGGCTAGTTAGTGACGTGTTGCCCTGTGCTAACTATTTTCTCAATAAATACTCATTACTCAACACAACTTGTCTTATTACTGCTACCAATCTTGACAACTACGAGGGTGTGGTAAAGGTAGTCGTGAAGCCGAGGAACAAGATGGCGATAGGCCTACAGGTGATCGACTGAACTGTTTGTACTGGACTACAACGACGGAAATCGAGGAGCAAGATGATGACACCGGTGATACAGGTGACCGATTGAATTGGACCACAACTACAACGACAGGTGATTGACTGAACTGGACTACAACTTCAACGACGGAGATCGAGTAAAGACGAAGTACCGTAACCTACGTAGCGACGCGACGAAGTGGCGCCAGGGGACTAAGGGAGTCGTCCGACCGGAGCTTCGACGCAGGAAGCGGCATTAAGCTAAGTGTTAAATTATAAGAATTCAATAGATTAATAAGAATTAGGCCTACATAACATAATAAATAAATAATAATAAAAAGACACCGTTACAATGCATGTAAAACAACGCGGGCTTGTTTGGACGCCGTCTACCCCAGGGGAGGTGGAGGGAGAATCATTTCCCCCACTCCGCAGCGCCAGGGGACAACATCGCGATGATGGAGGTGGAGGGAGAATCATTTCCCCCACTCCACAGCGCCAGGGGACAACATCGCGATGATGGAGGTGGAGGGAGAATCATTTCCCCCACTCCGCAGCGCCAGGGGACAACATCGCGATGATGGAGGTGGAGGGAGAATCATTTCCCCCACTCCACAGCGCCAGGGGACAACATCGCGATGATGGAGGTGGAGGGAGAATCATTTCCCCCACTCCACAGCGCCAGGGGACAACATCGCGATGATGGAGGTGGAGGGAGAATCATTTCCCCCACTCCGCAGCGCCAGGGGACAACATCGCGATGATGGAGGTGGAGGGAGAATCATTTCCCCCACTCCACAGCGCCAGGGGACAACATCGCGATGATGGAGGTGGAGGGAGAATCATTTCCCCCACTCCACAGCGCCAGGGGACAACATCGCGATGATACAGCGAAGGTTTAGACTCCAGTGTGAAGGCTGAAGGCTGAAGGCTGAAGGTCAGGTCAGAATAAAGTCAGTCAGTCGGTGGCTGAGATTTGTCAGATAATCACGTACCAGTTTCGTCAGCAATTATGAAAAGTTCGTTGCGTTTTTGGTCGAGTATAAAAAATAACAATCTTTGCTTTACAGGCCTGTATCTTTTATTAAGTACAATTGTCGCGAAACTACTTATAAATAATTTATTTATTATTTGAAATACAATTTAGTCTGATTTTAAAACAGCAAAACTCGTCCAAGAGAACGTTAGGACCTAATATTGTTTGATCCAGTGGAAAAATAAATTCTTCGTTGTTATTTAAATTACGGTCTTGTAAACTTGCCACCGACTAAAGTATTATTAAATATAAGTTTTGTGTTGGATTAATGGATCGACCCAAAACGTAAGTAATTTCATTTATATAAGTTATTAGTTCAGCCAGTACCATACCTTTTATGTTCATACATGTAGTATACTATTGTTGAGACATTTTGCTGAGTTAATTAATATTTAATATATGTTGCATTGATGTAAAATTTGTTGCAAAGGCTTGATTTGTGTTGGCCACCCTGTGTGAGCACATTACACATTTTTACACGTTTTCCAGCAAGTCAACTATCTGTCATATTCTGTTAATTTCAAGTTTAACTAAAGTGTTTTAAATTCAATTTCTGGTCATTGCATGTATTATAACATTTTCCAACAAAGTTGTCACTCTAAATCAAATTCGGTGTCTGAACGATTTGGGGTTATATAAGAAAATTTTGGTAGAAGGTTCACCAGGTGTAAATTCTAAACAATTCAGATTTGTATGCTGACAGGTCGAGTACTGTTAATTCAATAATTCTCACAAAGTTAAAATAATAACCCAATGTACTTAGCCCAGAGTTAGCCTATCTACTGCATATGACAACTGTACAACTATGTGATAGTTTTAATTTTCATTATTTTAAAACAAAATAAATTAACTGACCACTTAGGATGTAAATACAGTAAATGGAATAATTTGTTGTTTGGTTATGAAAAGCAAATCACTCTAACCTGTTGGAAAACCTGCAAATCAGCTGTTATCATTCTTGGTCAAAGATGAAATTCATGGTTAAGTCAATAGTTCAGTTCTAGTTTATATATGGGCCCCATAGCAAACACACACTCGCTGTCATGTAAGTTAACAATTATTTAATTATAGTATTAAGTGGAATAAATGTATATATGTATTGTACTTCAGATGCCACGATTCATATATCGCTTATAGTAATATATATATTTTTGCAATTCATCAACAAAGTGTAAAAATTGTAGTTTAATACAGAGTCAATTTCCTGTTACAGATTGTATAAAAGTCACATGTTTCACAAAGATTGAAATTTAATTAAATATGATTCAAGTGATGCTAATTGATGTTAATATGTTTTTAATTATTAATTGTGTGATGATTTTATATAACTTCACCTGGAAAAACTGTTAAATTAAAATGTAAAGTAACAATTCTCATAGAACTGTTTCATGATTATTTTGGTTAGGAAATCACATGTTGTGAAAGATATGAATATATTACAAAATTCTCTAGTAATAAAACAATTATTACTATTTACTAGTATTTTCTGGACATATTTCCAGAGCGAGTTTCAAGTGTGCTGTGGCTACAAATTGGCAACTTTAATCCGAGCCCTGGGGTACCAGTGTGGTCCAATATTTGCAAGTCTACTGATAAAAGTAAGACTGTTCCTATTTATATTAGAAAATAATTAGTTACAAGAAGTAATTTACCGAGAAGGGAAGCATTTTATTTCAATTAAATATCCTGTATAGTACCATGAAGATTATTGATCGTTCACCATTTAACCAATTGTAGTATCCTATAAATATCTGAAGAAGAATAAATATATATTTAATATTTTAAAAGGCTAGGCAAGGCAAAATTAAATAATCAAGAGCTGTTTATTCCAAAATTGGCATAAAATTGGGCAAAGGGGTGTATACTATGCAATTAATCATTTTACTACCAAATGCAAACACTTAGTTCAAGGTTTGTGGTACACAACAAAGGTGTGATTTATTCCACTTAAGTCCCCATTTGCCGAATTAAACAACTGGCCAGTTGTCTTATCCTTTACATGGTACTCTACAGCCTCAAACATAATTACATTAAATAAACAAGAAATCGTTTTAGAAACTTAAGGTTCCTTGAAAATCCCTCTCTGTCAAACTGTCTTATTAAATTCCAATATCAATAAAATCTGTTCAGACGCCCCTTTCGCTATAGAATTCAATTTGTTTAGAGGACGATAATATGTTTATGCTAAAATAGATACTATCCCTTGATAGCTTTGTATTGAATTGTTGGGCATATTTGTGTTAAATATATCAATCTTGTTCGTTATATTTGGTCGAAATAATCTTGCAGTCGTTATTATTCCCAAGTTATCAGCCAAGGAAAAGTTTTTTTTATACCAGATTAAATTGATTCATTAAAAAAATATATTGCAAAATCAGCTTAAAACTGTTCAATTCAATTTACAATTTTCATTTAATGTAATTTAAAATTATTTATTCACTTTTACTAATTCAGTTCTCATTTCATTTTTAGTTAGTAAATTGTTCAAATTGTTGTACTCATTAGAATAAAACAGTACAAATTATTAATTTGTACTCGTGACATTTCAGTAGTGCATATATTTTTCCAAGTTGATAATAATTTGATATTAGATCATTTCATATTTTTAATAAACAAAAGTAAAAGATACTGCTAACATTCCAGCGAACCATTTAGTCATAACAATAAAATAGATTCAGTGTTAGTGTTTAGAATAGTGTACCAAACATTGTCCACAGATCACCAAGGACCTCTGGGCAATCAAACATCATCAAATGTGTTACTGGCTTCCACTGCGCACTGCTTTTGTCGAAAGAATATAAGTAAGGGATGACAAATTTTGTGTAAGAAAGAGATCTTAAATTTTTATAGACTTAACCTTTTTTTTATCATTACAAAACCCATTTATCTACACACTAATACTGTATGTTGTATATTGATTACGCAAAAAGTCATGTTTAGTTGTTTTTGTGGTAGTTTTGTACACATGGATCTTTTAAATGCACATGTAAACGTATATCAGTGTTTAAATAGGGATGTGATATCCACAGAACACCTGAAAACTGTATAATTTAAGACCACAACATTCAAAACATATTTTGTAAACCTTCCCCCATGTCGCATAAGGTGCTGTTATAGAATATGTATGTAATGCAATAGGATTTGTTGAGCATGGTAAATATAAAACTGTGCATAAAAGATTGGCTGGTTGCAGCAAGTATGTTTGCTGTTTGCTCCAAGTCTTACACGAGTTTGCTAACCACTTAAACACTGAGAGTAACTCTTTTGGTTGTAGGAAGCTTTACACACAGCTAGGGTGATTTCTGATTCTATAGTTTACACTGAACACAAGGTTGCTTTTATCCGTACAATTAGCATTTTAACGGTTGTGTGTGAACGGCCCAAACCATGAAAATGGCATTTGAATCGGGTATCGATCTTGTTTGGTTTCGAATACGATACGTTGACCTTTATAATGAGTGACCTGTTGACAAACTTGCAAAGGCGCCAGAAAGCATTTGTTAAATGTATTTATTGCTTTTAAATGATATGCATTACTCTTAATACAAGGGTGACAAGGTTGTTGAGTACACTATAAATAGTTTACTGGAACATAAGTACGCATATACTGGTCAAACTTGCTGTAGCCTAATCTCTATATAACACGTTAGTTTAAAATTACACCACCGTAGTATGGAATAGTGTTTTCCCATCACAATTTCTGTCACAGATATGAGGTATTACTGAGTCTAACCATAACGTATGTTTCTAGTGGCCAGTAAAATTGTTTCAATGGAAAGTATACACCTTGACAAAAAAAGCTAAATGACGGTCAAGTTTTTGCTTAAAAATTTATAGTTTAAAATACCTAGCATTTTTTATTTTGATCTAAAAGTTACACGGATGATTTGACTACACTATACTTGTACATATGACATTAAACATTTTTTATGTTAAAATACATAATACATTTTCTAAAAATATAGATAAAAGAAAACATGAAACTCAACTCAAAATCATCATAGCTTATGGAATTCAGTCCGTTTACTAGTTTAAAGTAGTTGTCAACGCTTATTTAAAAGGGTGTTTCGATTCAATCATTAACTAAACAAAGTGTTGGCCATATTTAAATTGTCCACTTTATTTAAATAAATGAACGACGAGCACTAACAGTGTGGTTGTTTAATTACAACAGTGAAATTGCTAAATGTGACAGAGACAAGAGCCTCTTGTCACAGTTGAGGGCCATTCTGATGATGGAATATGTGCTTTTCCTTTTACATATTCCAAGCTTTAAAGCACGGGTCACACCAGGCTGGCATCAGCAGCGAATTGAAAGAAGCAGCGACTGTCAGCTTAATGTGACCACAAAATTCGCAGCTGACACAGCCTGGATTGGTGAGCTGGTGATGCTAGCGCCAGCTGCTGATCACCAGCGGCTGGCAAACAGCCTAGTGTGACCCGCGCTTAAATAATAAAAAAAATTGGGCACCTAATTTTTTTAATTTAAACAAAATTACCAAGTTTGTTTCGCGTAACCAAGTTTCCAAGAGACGTTTATGGAGGGGGGGGTATGCTTTTGTTTCCTGGCCATGGTATTTAAGTGGCAGTGGCCGAGCGAGCCAGTGCCCTCTGACCCGCCTTATCAGTGGTGATAAGCCTCGGGTATACTGGGTCTTAGTAGTGAAGAGTGGTTCATCGTGAAGACAGTGATACATTTCGGAGTAGACGACGAGTAACGGTGTGACCATAGTGTGTGTGTTGTCGTGTGTGTCGAAAATGGTTTTATAAGTTGCGTTTTATAGTTGCGTTTTATAGTTGGATTTATTGTTGGGGTTTTTTTTTTATCGCCCACTAGTGATCAGTGATAACTATCCTTATAATTATTTCCCCTCAAACACATCTTGGGATTTATTCCTTAGTTTGATTTGAATTCATAGAGGTGCAGGCCTAACCGTGCCAGTATTGCAAGTTTTATGTAATTACTCAATTACATAATTGGTCGTTCCGGGCAGGTGTCATAGCTCATTAAATATTTTTTGTAACCTCGAATAATCTATTTTTCGTTGCACTACGAGCCTATTTTGTTACTGATAGCTCTGAGTCGCAATCTTAGGTTACAGAATATACCTTAGGATATATATCTTAGGAGGTTAGGTGCAGGTTTAAGTACACGTGACCACTGCCTCTCACGTAATAATCAATCTCACGTAATTCTCCTAGCCTACTGGTACATATTCTATAACAGCACCTGATGTGTCATGGGGGAAGGTTTACAAAATATTTGTTTATATTGTGGTCTTAAATTATACAGTTTTCATGTGTTCTGTGGATATCACATCCATATTGATATAAGTTTACATGTGCAATTAGAAGATCCATGTATACACAAATACCACGAAAAACAACCAAACATGGACAAATTATAGCATATCTTGTAAAAGACGTTTTCACCACACTATGATGTTTTTGGCTGTATTACATACGTTTGTTGGTGGCTGAAAGTTACGTTTTGCTGGCCATGCCAGCTGTCATCGTAATTTGGGGACCGAGCAGGTTTTTACAGGCCGGGGCCGCAAAATCAGCTGTCCGCTTACTTACTTAAAACATAAATGCATTTTAAATACACAATCAAAATCCATAGCATTGCAATAGAATTTTGTCACCGTTGCCTAGCAACTATTTATTTTTATTTTTGCTGATTCCTCAAATTATTTCTTCACATAACCTTAAAGTTGTAGTTGACTATCAGTGTATTATTATAGTGGTGAATAGTGGTAGTAGAACCTCTTTAATCCGAACTAATTGGGACCGGGGGTAGTTCGGACTATTGAATAGTTCGGATTACAGAACATATTGTTGATTTTACATAACATCAGCTAGGGAAAAGTGAAAATGTTTTATAGAGTAAAATACAGTGTTCATTTAATACAGTAGTAAACATAGGGAATAAACAGTACTGTCCATTACAATTGAAATAATTACGGTGCGTGTATCAATAAGTGCAGTATTCAATAAAAAACTACTGTTCTGTGTATAGAGTACAGCAATAAGGCGTTCGGGTTAGTGGGCGTTCGGATTACAGGGGTTAGGACTAAAGAGGTTCTACTGTAATAGGGTATAGTGTGGTGAAAAATAGCGTTCGTACCACGGACCAAAATGGTTTTGCAGCTCTCGATCGATTTAAGTTCTCGACTTCGTCTCGAACTTAAAAACTATCTCGAGCCGGCAAACCTCATTTTCGGCCCTAGGTACGAAATATACTATTTGCGTAATCGATATACAACACATAAGTGTGTTGATAAATTGGTTTTGTATTGATAAAAAAAGATTAAGTCTATAAACATATAAGATCTCTATCTTACACAAAAGTGGTCATCCCTTACTTATATTCTTTCGACAAAAGCAGTGCGCAGTGGAAGCCAGTAACACATTTGATGATGTTTGATTGTCCAGAGGTCCTTGGTGATCTGTGGACAATGTTTGGTACACTATTATAAACACAAACACTGAATCTATTTTGTTGTTATGACTAAATGGTTTCCTGCATTGCTAGCCGTATCTTTTTCCTTTTTTATGAAAAATATGAAATGATCGAACATGAAATTATCATCAACTTGGAAAAACAAATGCACTACTGAAATGGCATAAGTACAAATTAATAATTAGTGTTGTTCAAAGGTTTATTTCGGACATTTTCCATCACGATTGTAAAAACAATACACAACGTTTCGGGATCTGGAATCTGATCCCGTCCTCAGGGTATACCAATGCCTTGTACAATAATTATTACGGTTTTATTCTAATGAGTACAACAATTTGAACAATTTACGAACTAAAAAGAAATGAGAACTGAATTAGTAAAAGTGAATAAATAATTTTAAATTACATTAAATGAAAATTGTAAATTGAATTGAACAGTTTTAAGCTGATTTTGCAATATATTTTTTTACTGAATCAATTTAATCGGGTATAAAACTTTACCTTTGCTGATAATACGGTAACAACTGCAAGATTAGTTCGACCAAATATAACGAACAAGATTGATATATGAAACACAAATATGCCTAACAATTCTTTTTTCTGGTGCGTTGTGGAGATAGCATTAATGCTAAAATTAATGCGTTGTTATCTTTGTATTATCAGTTCGTAGCTACTGTAAAAATATCGTGTTTTCGGGAAATAATCTGTTTTTGATTTTGTATAAAATTAAGTCTGTTAAATGTACTCGTTTTGTCGTCATTCAATGTTTTCTTGAGCATTAATCCATCAACAACGTATGAAACCTAAAAAAATACAAAGCAAAAATATAATGTATATATTCTTTTTTTTACAGAGAGCCAGGCGTAGATCATGGGATTGCATCGCAGCTGAAACAGCTTATTGTGCACCCTCATTCACAGGTCATCATTCTCCGTCAAATTCCAGGTTCTTAGTGAACCATGAGATCACTGTTGTTCTTCCCTGTGATCTCCGGTCGATAGGCCAAGGGATCTCTCACGCAGACCTTGTAGGGCTGGGTCCATAAATATCATGTGGACGGCTGTCTCATTCTCTTCACCACATTTTCTACACAAGAGGTTTTTAATTTGAATTTGCGTGGATGTCTGCGGAATACCCAGTGGCCGCTAATAAAGCCAACCACTTTGCGCATGGTCTTCATATTCATTCATCCCAAGGACATCTGCCGCTACCGCAACAGTAGGTGTCTGCAGCATTCTCTTTGACTGTATGTTGCCTACTGTTCTTTCCCAACTCCTTCGATGTTCTATGCCCATCCACTGGCGAACAGCTTTCCGTGCTGTGTTTTAAGCAATACCACACGTCAGCTCTGGACCCATGAGCGTGATTTCAGTTCCTTTATTTGCCAACTTGTCCGCTCTCTCATAGCCAGCAATACCTTTGTGCAATGGAACCCACCTGAAGATAACCTTGTTGTTCTCTCCCAGGGCCTCTTTCATATTTTTTTTTTCTCTTTCATGGCCTGATGACAGTTCCATACTGCCTTTTAGAGGTAAATTCAAAACTGCCATGTGCCATTAGCGCTGCTTTGCTGTACGAGTTCGTGTATATGGTGTGGCATGTCAGACCACGCTCCATACAAACTCTTGCACACTCGGACAGGGCAACAACTTCAGCTTGGAATACCCCAGTAAACAGTAGTTTCCCCAGGCTTACGCATGACTGCGCCTTGGGTTTGACTCCATATATTTCCATTCCAGTGCCTCTCGGATTTTTCGAGCCATCCGTATACCAAGTGATCCCCCTTTTCATTTATTCAGGTTCGCCTTTTTCCCAGGCAGCCCTGTCAACAATATTGACATTGTATGGCTTTTCTAGATCTGTGATATTCACCATTATATCTGGTAACATTTCCAAGGTGTCTATCATGTATATGTCCTTAGCAATTCAACTTTGAAAATCATTGAGTCCATTCGTAAACAAAATATGTCCAAAAATTCGAATAATAAGAATCTAGGCTAAATGTCATTTAAATAAATATTATAGGTTTCAGGACTTTTAGTTTTGCACGAGATAAAAATATATATATTGTTGTTTTACACTACACACCTACCTTCTTCAAGTGATGAAAACTATAAAGATAAAATTTGAAAAAAATAGACTTTTTAAACCATACTTCTATTTTCAAAACTCATATTCCACTATTATGACAACAACAAAACAAAACCAAACCATATGACAATTAAATTAGTCAAAATTAAATATTCGTCATATCAACAGACTAGGAGATATAACATTCTCCCACCGAGTAGTGTTACTTCTCAAACATGAACCTTTCTGGAACTTTGATTTTTCGTCCAGCTTGTGTTTGAATTTCATCTTGAGTATTTTCGTTTTTAAATTGGACTCTTACTTCATCTTCAATTTCAACTCTCAAGTAAATAGCTGTTGCATAGACATCTTTACTTGCGTCGCAAAATGTATGAATACTACAACCATTTGAATCTATAGTCATTTTACCTATCCATCGGGGTATTTTCACTTTTTCAAGAGCGCTTAACTCATTATACCACAGTATGAATCGTTTACTGATGTCTGAACTTACTCCAATGTCCCAGTCAATTTTCAAGTCCCACATACTTTGCAGAAGAAGTTTAGGAAACAAGGTAACAGGGCAAAGGATACCAATTGGATCAAAGATCTTGTGAGATATGGATAAAATGTCTCTCTTTGTGATTCGAGACACGTCCAAATCTTTAATACAGTTCGTCAGGTTAAAAAACAGAACGTCCTCAATATAGTTCCATTGAACTCCCAAAACATTAGTGACAAACTTAGTATCTCCTTCTTCAATGATGCTCGTGGCATGCCATCCTCTTAAATCAAACTTAGCGGCAGCCATAACTTGTTTCGATTCTTCAACAAAGTGTTTTAGTTCCTCATAAGTATCTACACTGGTCGAAACATTGTCCACGTAAAAACTTTTACTCAGCTTCTTTACCACATTATCATAATACTCCTGAGAAGTCATAGACTTTTTAAGATGCAGATCAATTACTGCTCCTAGAAGAAATGGACTACATTTCACTCCAAAAACAACTCTTTTATGGCGGTAAACAATACTTCGGCTTCTTTCATTGATGTCAAACCATAAAAACCGAAGAAAATCTCTATCTTGTACATTTAACGATATCTGTAAGAAGGCTTTTGCTATATCAGCAATAACTCCAAACTTCCCTTCCCTAAAACGCATCATAACAAAAGGAATCAGTTCAATTAAATTTGGTCCATTTTCAATACAGTCGTTCAATGAGGGTGAAAACTTGGTCTTTGCTGATGCATCAAACACTGGACGAATTCGTGTGGTAATACTACTCTCCTTCACTACAGGTCTATGTGGCAGGTAGTGGAAGTTGTTGTTCAAATCGTCAGAAGGTACAGCTTCAATGATGCCATCACTTAACCACTGTTCAAAAACTGAGTCATAGTCTTCGGTTAAATTGTTACCATCCAATTTCTTTACAACTGTTGATAACCTCTTTTCGGCTAACTCTCTGTTACTAGGCAAAGGAGGATGACAATCAACCCAGGGCAAACTTACTTCATATCGACCTTCTTCATTTATAGTGGTAGTTTTAGTTTTTATAAAATGCTTTTAACTGCCAAAGCCTTTTGCTCTTTGGAAACTGATTCACTTGTATCAGTAATGCCTATAGTGTCTAATCTCCACAGTTCCGATATGTCAGCATCATTAATAAACATTGATGTTACAACAGTGGAGAGTGTAGTTGAACCTGTACTACCACTAATTATAGTCTTACCCATCAGTGTCCATCCCAGAAGAGTTTCCATAGCCACTAGTCCAGATTTCAGTTGAATCATATTTCCCGTGAATAGTTTACCCGCTATATCCGCTCTAATCAAAATACCAATTGGTAGCTCGGTCTCATGTATGTCAGTCAGAGAAACATTTTTTTCTAAAAGTTCCTGTATCCAGGGACCTTCGGTAACAGGTGGAATTTCCCCACATATGGTAGTTTGACTCAATACCTCAAAGTTGCAGTTGTAACTGTAATCTTGACTGGTTAGAAACACACGATGTCTGTTATGAATTACTTCACCAGAATTGACATTACCAAAAAGAGAGTGTATGATTGTTTCTTCTCCTAAGCTTTCGTAATTCATTTTTTCAGCCAAGTCCTTTAAAATGTAAGAACGCTGTGAACCAGAATCAAAAAGAATGCGAACAGTCTCAAATTGATCACTACCTGGGGTTCTTAATCTTGCCTTTACTGTTTGCAGAAACACTTTCACTCTACTACTTAATTTATTGGCCAAAGCGGTATCTTCCACTACTGTCATTTCTTTAGATACCTCATCAACACATTTGCTTACACACTCATTCACTACTTCTTTGGAATGAATACTAGGACACATTATAGGATAGTGTTTCCTTTTACAATTAGAACATGACAAATGAGCTCTACAATCCTTAATATGGTGACCAGGCTGCAAGCAAAGGAAACAGCATTTCTTTTCCTTTAAAGTGGACACCTTATCAGACAATGGCAATTTCTGAGCAGCAAAACAGTTACTACTCTTATGATTCTTATCACAAAAGACACACTTTGTATAAGAGTTTTGAGTTTTACCAGAGGACATGAGGCATGAAGCTGTTGGTATGTCTATCTTACCTGGTTGAGTTTGAGATGACCTTTTAAAAGATTTCTCCTTCCCAGAGCTACTTATCCCAAAACCTGCCATGGCTAGACCGATTCTCTGTTCCCCTTCAACTTCAGACAACATAAACTTCATTAAATTGTTGAGTCTTTCCTGAGGGTCTGTACCTACTTTCAAAGGGCTTCTTTGCCAGGCCCTTAAGAGATCTTCAGGCATACAACTTTCAACTAACGGGTATAACATGGAGGAAAATTTATCTGTTGTAACTCCCAAGGTATCTAATGCACGCATATGAGACTCAAGTTTGTCATACAAACTTTGTAAGTTCATTGTGTTCTTGCCTCCTAGAGCATTTTGTAAAACAATTTTCAAGAGTTCCCTGACATAAACCTCTACCAATAGGTCATCTTTACCAAATCTGGCTTTCAAACATTCAATTGCTTCTGGATAGTTTGCACCAGTCGGAGGAAAACTCTGAACTACATCAAAAGCTCTTGATCCGGTAACTATGGATTGCAATAAATATTGGAACTTATCTTCTGAATCAATGTCTGAGTCACTATGAATTTTGCTAAACTGACTCCAAAAAGGTAGCCAATTGATCAATTCTCCATCAAACTTTTTGATCTCTATTTTAGGGAGCTTAAATTTCTTCTTACTAGCATTGTTACAGCAAGATCCAGAATGAGCACTAACTACATCGTTACTTTGATGTAGTAAATTCTAGACTCTTAATTTTACAGCTTCAAACAAAGCTAAATATTCTCCAGCTTTGATTGTTTCAGCTAACAGCTCATCTTCAGAAACATTATCATTATGCAATAACAAATCAAAGATCTGAGAATTCAAAACCTGGAGTTCATCAACCTTTATCTCCAAAAGCTTTAGAGTGGTTTGAATTTCAATTTTGTCTGTGGTTTCATTTTCAACTAAACTGTTTAGTTTGTTCAATGTTTTAGAAAAATAAGCCCTATATACTGTTCTATTTTTCTTTAGATTTTCCATCATAGAGATAGGTGAAAAACAAATCCTGTCACGGTCGCCAAATGTTGTTTTACACTACACACCTACCTTCTTCAAGTGATGAAAACTATAAAGATAAAATTTGAAAAAACTAGACTTTTTAAACCACACTTCTATTTTCAAAACTCATATTCCACTATTATGACAACAACCAAACAAAACCAAACCATATGACAATTAAATTAGTCAAAAGTAAATATTCATCATATCAACAGACTAGGAGATATAACATATATATTGAAGGCAATTAGGTAAAGATTACAACCGTACATAATTGATGATTTAAATATAATAAACAAAATTATAGAACATTAAGTAAGAAAAAAACCTCGTAAAATTTGTGTACTGGCCGCAAACAAAAGCAATATCAAACAAAAACGTTTTTACATACAGCGTCTGAAAGCTAAGAAATATTTACTAGTGTATTATTATGTAACTTAAATTCAATAATCATATATCAGTATAAAATGATATTTAAAAAAGTCTGAAACACAGACAACTTCTGCTTTTTATTCAGTGCGGAACGGTTTTGAACAACGTATGACTCTCAAGGGATTTAAATGTATATCAGTTATCAAACTCCTGTTTTATGTAGTATAATTCTATTTAATTATCATTGAATTTTGACCATAAATTTAGGAAAAAAGTGAATTTTTATGATTTTGATCTAGAAGTAGTTTTAAAACGTATTTTGATAGCTTCTAAATTTAGCATTGTCTCCAAGATGTAGGAAATTAGGAATTAAAATTGGTAAAATGTGTGTGAATCTTCATAATGTTAACGGTTGTTGCCAACTACCTATGAGAGTAGATTCCCGGAGAAAAGCAGTTATGTTCACGACCACAAACTAAGTTTTACCGAGATGGAATAAAGTTTAGCTCTGCCTAATACAGTAGACATTTCTGAAAACTGTAATTGGTTACGCAGTTGTTAACATACGAAGTTACATTTACTATACGAAGTAAAGATTTGATACTCTGTCTCTTGGATGTATTCAATAAAATATAATACCACAAGAAATCATGATGAATAGTGATTGTTGATAAACTCTACTTATATAAAGTAACAAAAATTTTATATAACTAATTCAATATTGTAGTATCATAAAAATATCTTCATCACAATTCAACACAACCTGAATCAAAACATAAATAAACAACAATAACAATAAAAATAAAAAACATATTTTAATTAACATATGAACATTACCAACATCTTTCTTTTTCCAAAATGTTTTTAAGTTCTTAAAAAGTTTCTATTTCGAATGTAATATTTTCCTTCCACGTGCACAACGTACTTCCTCCTCTCTTCCTTTCGAACAACTTTACCCTTAAGCCATGTCGCATTCTTCAGTTGAGGTTGTTTCGTTAACCACACGCTTTGGCCAATCGATAATGGAGGCAGCTCTGTGGTTCCATGGTCATACTTTTGTACTGACTCTTTTTCCGTTCCCATAGATTCTGAACTCGTTCTGAATGTTGTGGAACTCATGGCTTCAGTAAGCCCTTATTTATTGGCAGTTTGCTTTGTGTTCTTCGGTTCACGAGGAGTTGAGTGGGGCTAAAACCAATTCCTTGCAAAGGGGTGTTCCTGAGTACTAATAAAGCTTATTGGAAATCCACTCCATCTTGACGTGATTTCTTTAAAAGATTCTTGAATATGTTTACTGAAAAAAAAAGATTTGAATACTTTTAACTTCATGCGATGTATCCCCTGTAATGGGTGTTAGAGACAAAAAGTCTGCAATGAACATTGTTCATTCTGGTCTATATATTATATTGAAATTAAACCTTTGCAGTCTAAGAAACATTCTCTGCAACCGCTTTATTTCCGAATTCAATGGTTTTTTGAAGATGGAGTTTCAACTCTTATAACATGTTTTCCAAACAAGTATACTGCCCAAATCGTTCAAATCGTTCCGCTCAAGAAAACATGCTACTGCTAAGCATTTTTTTTTCAATTTAAGCATATGACGATTTTGCCTTACCGAGAGTCCTGGAAATGTATGCCACTGGCTTATCATCTTGCATCAGGGAAGCTCCCAATCCAAATCGGCTAGCTTCACACTGCAAACTTGCTGGCTTTTCTATATCAAAGTATTTTAAGGTTGGCGATGATGTTACCGAATGGACTAACTTTTGAAATGTTTCATCATGAGTTTTTTCCCATACCCACAAATTGTCTTCCTTCAAAAGTGATCGTAATGGTGCTGATACATCTGAGAGTTTAGGAACAAATTTCCCTAAATAATTCACGAATCCTAGAAATCTTAGCAGTTCTTCTCTGTTTTGTGGTGCCTTCATATTTCTTATGGTTGAAATCTTTTCAGGGTCAGGCGTCAATGAGTCTGCACTGACTACATGACCCATATATTTAATTTCCTTAATACCAATCATAAATTTTGACAAGTCAAACTTAACATTTTTCTCGTGAGCCTCTTGAAGTAGTGGTTTCATATTATTGTTAAGGTCAATGCGAGCTTCTTTTTCAGTATCTCCACTGCAAAATACAACATCATCTACTATCACAATGACCAGCCCTTCAAACTGTTCACTCACAAACCGCTGGAATTCTTCTGGAGCGGAACATATACCAATCGATACTTACTTAACCATTGGTATTTTCCATACGGTGTTCAAAATGTTGTTAATATACTGGAATTCTCTGTTAATTTGACATGCCAAAATCCGTCTTTGAGATCTAGTTTGCTGAATATTTTGGCTTTACTCAACTGGGGAGCAATATCTTCGATAGTCAGTGCTTGGTAGTTCTGGCGTTTTATTGCTTTATTGAGTTGATGAGGATCAATGCATATTTGTAATTTGTTTGATTTCATCTCAACTACCATAGCACTAACCCAATCTGTAGGCTCTGTTACTTTTTTTTATCATTTGTAGATTTTCCAAACGTTTTATTTAATAATGTATCTCTTTATTTAGAGCCACGGGATATCGTCGTGGAGGAACGACACCAGGACGTACTGATGTATCTAGCTTAAATACAGTGTACCTTAAAACACCCTAAACCCTTTCCAATATCTGGAAAAGAAGATAGCATTTTCTCTGAAACTTAAGAACTTTGGATTTGATATATTATTTCATCAAATGAAATCAAACTAAGGTTAATACAATCTTGAGTACCGAGTTGATTGTGGGGTGTCCCGTAGCTATTAACATTGCATAATGATCCACTGTCTAGCTGGCATTTGATAAAAAGTTCACTGTCTTTCATGCAGAGTGGGAGATCAACGAATAAGCGTTTCTTCGGTATTTCTTTTTGGACATGGTATATGTCATCATCCGAGTTTAAACGATCTTCATAAGCGGATGTGTCATCCTTGGGCCTACTAGCTGCTTCAACAAACCTTGCGTATATTTTGCTTGCAAACATTTGCAAAATAATTCTTTTGTTTACACTTACTACAGACATTACCATATGCAGCACAGTTCTTCACTCCCCAAATGAGATTCTTTCCACAAAATTTGCAAATCCGCATGTTAGTGTCTCTTTCAACTCTAAAACAAGAGTCTTTACTCTTCTCTAAATCTTCTTCTGTATTCCTAGAATTAATTTTCAATGCTAAGCTCTCCGAGTGCTCATCAGCAATACACATCTGCGTGGATTAGTTTAAACTTAAATCTGGTTTTGCCAATAACCATTTCCGTAACCGAACATTAGCGATCCCAGCAACCAAACGATCGCATATCAGCTGCTCCTCAATCTCCTTTTTCGAAAGATTAGTCAAGGCTTCAAATTCACATTTTCTAAGAAGTTCATACCTGGCACCACGTCGATAAACTCTACTTATATTAAGTAAAACAAATGTTATATCAAACTAATTTAATATGGTAATATCATAAAACTATCTTTATCACAACTCAAGACAAACTGAATCAAAACATAAATAAACAACAATAACAACAAAAATAAAGAACATATGTTAATTAACATACGAACATTACCAACAGTGATGTAGCTTTTAGGAAAAAAAAATGCTACCAAATTTGTTTATATTTTATTTTGCTATTTCATAAGAAACAGTAGCTACCAATTTATTAGTAGCTACTTTTATTTAGATACATTGTTTATTGTTCATAAACACAGTAGATCAGATTCAGTAGATTCGAAACACATTACTGAAATTATTTCATATAAACTATACTCATTTAAGGCCAAATATACAGCATAACACTATACAATTGTTGTATTATGGAAAGATAGAACATTGGTTAGTCCTAACTATTTTCTTCAAATCGGTGGACGAAAATATCTCCAACTCCAGCTGACGCTCTTTAGCCAGTGGCAATGAGGGGGCTATAACGGTCGTAGGTAAAATAGTGAACGCAATTAGTACACCAAGGCCTTACATTTTCCACTAGTGCCTTAAAGACTATCTTCACTAGATCGTTGCGTAAACTATAATCTAACTCAATTCACATGTTTATGTGATCTTTACGAACAAATGTTTTCTTTAAAACTTTACTTTGAAATGGCAAACATACGATCGCCGCAAATTTCCATCCGCTAACGCAGAATTTGCTCTTACCAAAATACACTGCAAGAAAAGAGAAGAATTTACTTGTTAAAATAGCAATCATGTCAGCTGACATGAAGCATACATTAACTGCAATACCATAAGTTAATGAAACAATGGTTATGCATTGCAGTAAATTAAACATTTGAGTATCATAAAATCAGACAAAATCCGATACCTATATAAAGTACACGGTCATCCAGTTTGTGTGTTGACTCTAGTAAATAGATGATATAATGAACCACAACTCTGGCACTATCTAGTCAGCTGTGGTCATTTGCTGTTGTCAGCCATCGAGCTAAAGTACACATGATGTACTTTGTTAGTGAAACTGTTGCTGGGAAATTGTAATGGTGGTTTCAAACTCAACCTTTCAAAGAGATTAGCATTTTGTAATGAGACGATTAATTACAGAATAAACACATTTAAGCACCAAGTAGAACAGAAAATAAATTTAATTAAACACCAGAAGTAATAGTTTTGAGTATTTATATTGAAACTGGAACATTATTTCAAAATATTGAAATTAATACTACCTATTTAAAACTAGTTCAAATTTTTAGTATAGTAGTTTTTTCCTTATTATTCCTCGTACATGTATATGTTAATTATATGGTAAAGACAAATTTTCCTACTCATAATTGAAAAAAAATATAACGAATGATTTTAAAATTATTCAAAACATATTAACTTGTAATTTTTTTCAAATGATTTAAGTTTATGTATAAGTATTATCAAATTGTATAAAATCTTCTTTATTTTCCAATTAACTAAACAGATCCACCCTATGGCAAATAGCTAAACAGTTACTCTGCATAAACAATTATCAGAACTACAAAACTAGCCGCAGATTTTAGTAAACAATGTCATTTAAACTGTTGAAAGTACTTACAAATAATGTCATTTAACTGTATTGTGACTTAAAATAATTAAACCTGTTACTATGAAACATATTTATGGAAACATATCAAGTTAGTTTAGATAACTGATACAGTGCCCACTTTTGGTGACTGATATTTAGAAACAAACTCCCTAACTCCCTAAACTACAGAGTCGTATTCGTGAACTAAATAGACGAGCTAAATGATAAACTGTTGATGTTATAACAATGTCGGTTATGAGAATTCACGAATTTGCACTAATCAAAAGCATGTGGGCGATCCAATCTGGTGATTGGAATGCCACACAATTTTTGTTTTGTTTTATTAGTAAAAACCTAATTGGATGGTTTCATTTGAGTTATTTATTTCCATTTATGGGGTAATATTTCAACATTATAACTTGCATTTGGACGAGAAATGCCTCTTCTATAAAGTTAGAATATCTAATTGACAACAAGACTGTCCACTACGAAACCCAATATTATGTACTAATTTCTACAACTCTGGATATACAACGTCATTTGTTTTTAGTATTTCAATTACAAATAACGTTCAATGTTTAGACTCTAGAATCAAGATCGATTATGACATATTATGTTCCTTGTTTACAAATCGTTAAGTTCATGAAGCATCTGAAATTTATTTACCCTTTCATAATTTTAATGGCAGTCTTTTAAGATTTTGACTTTTTTTGTCCCACTAGCATCGTTCCTGCGACGTGGTCGTCAAATGGGTAGAAAAACAATAATAGGCCTAATTGAACAGATCTTCTACTTTAAAATAGGCCGCTTCACATAAATATTCCTTTAACATCTTCTTAAATTTATTGAAATTTTGCTCTTGGATAATGTTTCTTGGTAGTGAGTTGTAGATCTTGACACTGCTAAAATATGGGCTCTTGCAGGCCAAAGTTGAGTTAACTTGGGGTACATGTACTTGATTAGCTCTTCTCGTGTTGTACTGATGGACCATATTGTTTGTGAAAAAGATGTCCGGATTATTTATCACCAAGATGGCAGATTCTAAAATAAATAGTGATGGGAGGGTTAAAATTCCAAGGTCCTTGAACAGGGGCCTACTGTGAGCAAGACGATGAGCACCACACATTCTCCTAATAATTCGTTTCTGGAGGAGAAGAGATTTTATCTACACCTTTACAACTCATCTAGCACTTTGATTAGAAAACAGAGTTGTAGTTTTAGAATAAAAAGTTAGAGCTGTTTTTCATACTAATTCCCATGCGCAACAGTTTCCAAAAATGTACAACAGATTCTTTAGAGATTTAGAGTAACGTTTGCCACCACAAACTAAGTTTCTTCGTGAAGAAATAAAGTTTTGCACTGCTTATTATATATTCACTGTCCTGGAATCACGAGTTGTTAAATATTCCATTTCCTCGACCAAGGTTGGATTTGATTTATGTTTTATCTTTTAGGATTATGAAACCAAGTGTTGGGGAAAAATACTCATGTCAAATGTTGATATTTAATTTTATTTCATTTGAGTGATTAAAACTTGACAAGCAATTCCATTTGAAAATAGGGTACTTAATGTTGCTATTGAAAGTCGCACCTGTTTAGAAAATATATTTAGTACGTATTTTTACTCAGCTCTCTTCGGTTTGAGCAAAATATGACAAACGAATAATCGTGGGATTAGAGAGAAAATAAACCACTGAATTAGACGGTGGAATTAACTCTTTCGTTGTCAAATTTGTTGTCCCTTTTTATATTCAAAATCGCTCGACCAATTACTACCCTTTGTCTGTTTATCCTTGGTTAGAAAAGACACTATTTTATGGATTTTATAATATTGAACTAAACTGCTTTTATAGTATAAAATACTGATATGATACGAATTATAGTTTCATTTTTGAAATTATTAAAGGAAATGTATTTAAAACATGTTAAATATTATTTGACGATTTAAAAGGTGGATATTTTAATTTAATTAACAGTTTAAAGTTTATGCGGAAATTAGGCCTATTGTAACTGAAATTTTATTGACGTCTTTACAGTATTATTTGGAGTTATAAATTGACCTTAAAAAAGAATATCTTTGGCATAGTTTAAATTTATTTTTAAACTCTACCCTACTATTACATTGAATATTTAGAACGTGGATATACATATTTAATTGATATAAGGCATAAACTATCAAAAGAGCATTAACGATTTTAAAAATTAACCCTTATTCACTTTTACATTTGCATTTAAATTATTTATTTTCTTAAACTAATTTTCTTCACTGAGCGTGGATACCTTAATATTATTTACAAACATAGCTGAAGTATCATGTTTATGTTGTCAAAATTATTGAGTAATACACTGTAGCATAGACCATTTAATAGCCCACTTTATACCTAGTTATGCATCACAATGGATAACACTATATTGAACAACCAGCTGTATAATCTATCTCTTAATAAATCGATATTGAACACAGGGTAATTATAGAATAATTAATTATTAAAACTCATTTTAAGTAAACTCAACCAAAAACTATTTATTTACAAAAACTAAAACAATAATGTAAACAAACCAAAAAGCAGATGATTCATAACTTCATAACTCAGCTGGTAACAATAATCCTACATTTCTCCCCACCCAATTTAGGCTGAGTTTCCGAAACTATGTACATCATCATTTTCAGGTTCTATTTGCATTTTCCATTGAGGTGGATCAGTTGCACCTTCTCTTGCTCTCAGCTGGTCAGCGTGTTTTCTCTTTATATCTCCCCCAACTAAAACTGTGTATGATAGCTCTCCCGTCCTTTCTTGTACTGTTCCTGGTCTCCAGCCCTTCTTTGTTTCATTTTGAACCCACACTTCTTGTTTGGCAGAAAACTCCTTTGGTTTGGATTTTAAGTCGTGGTAGTACTTCTGTCGCCACACTTGATTTTCTATTCTATCTCTGCTATTACACCTCCACCTATCCAAAGCTGTTGGTAATCTTCTACCATAGAAAAGGACTGATGGTGGTTGTCCTGTGGTCTTTTGTGGGGTGTTCCGATAAGCAAGCAACACTTGTAAAAGTGCAAGTGATTAACTGAGACCTTCTTGTTTGCAAGCACTATATCGACTCTTGAAGGTTCTGATAATCCTCTCCACTAAACCATTGGTTTTTGGATGATACGGCGCCGATGTGACATGACATATGTTATTGTCCTTACAAAAAGTCTTAAACTCATGGGACGTGAAGGGAGTGCCATTATCGGATACAATTTTTTTAGGAATACCATACCTCGAAAACCAAGTCCTTAATCTATTTACAAGAGCAGCAGTTGTCGTACGGTCCATAACTTCGATCTCAACCCATTTTGAGTAAGCATCGATTCCTACTAACCAGAGTCGGTTGTCAAATGGACCTGCGAAGTCGAGATGGATTCGCTCCCAAGGATCACTTGGCACATTCCAAGGATATAGAGGTACTTCTGTGTCAAATGATCGGTTACTCTGGCAAGGGTGGCATCTACGAACATAAACCTCAACATCCTTATTCAGATTAGGCCACCAAACAAACCAAATACCTTGATAGGGATCTCATGGCCTCTATTCCAGGATGTCCTTTGTGGAGTTCTTTCAATACATTTTCTCTCAAAATCTGTGGCACCACAATTCTTCCTAATCGCATGATTATACCGTTTTCTAATGTCAGCTCTTCTCTCTTATTCCAATATGGTTTCATAGATGATGGTAAGTTTTCTGTATCTTTTGGCCAACCATGTTCCAGGTAGTCTATAAGTTTCTTCATATTTGGGTCTTTCTTATACTCCCTTACAAGTTCGTGATTTGGATAAACTACGTCAATTTTCTCCTGAACCAGTGCGCGAATCTCTCTCTCATCTGGATCTAATACTTCTTGTGTCTTGAGTGAAAACCGAGACAAAAAATCAGCCAAACAATTATCCTGTCCCTTGATGTACTGGATCTCAAAATCATACTCCATTAAATACAAAGCCCAACGAACCAAACGGTTGTTTACTACTTTGGTAAGATCTCGATGCATTCCAAATATTCTTTCAAGTGGCTTGTGGTCCGTCCTCACCTTGAAATGTCTTCCACTGAGGTATTGTCTAAACTTCTTCACGGCAAAAACTAACGCCAGTGCTTCCTTGTCAACTGTAGCATACCTTTTTTCTGCTTCCGTTAGTGTCCTAGAGGCGTACATGATTGGCCTTTCCGTTAAATCCGGCATCAAATGTAACAGCACTGAACCAACCCCTTGTTCAGAAGCATCACCTTCAACAATGATCGGCTTTGATATGTCGTATGGGACTAATGTCTTCTCTAATGACAGGATATTCTTAAACTTGTCGAACGTAGTTTGTTCGGTGTCAGTCCATTTCCATTTAGTCTTCGTACCAGTCAGCTTATGCAAGTTCGAAGCGATCGCATGAAGATTAGGTATGTACCTTTCGTAAAAATTTAGTGCCCCTAGAAAGGCTCGTAATTCTCTCACGTTTCTTGGCCTTGGTGCGTGTCTTATGGTTTCAACTTTGTCTTCGGAGGGATGAATACTATTCCCATCTATTGTATGGCCTAAATACTTTACAGATTTCTGAAAGAACTTACATTTTGACAGTTTTGCTCTTATTCCACTTGATTCTAGCCGCCTCAAAACTTCTCTAAGAGTGGTTATATGGGTGATCTTATCCTTACTAGAAATGATTATATCATCAAGTAGAACTCCGACATTAAGTCCTTTTAGTAAACTTTCCATGTACCTTTGAAATTTTGCTGGACTTGAGGAAAGCCCAAAAGGCAACCTTTTGTAGCGAAAGTAGCCTACATGAGTTGCTATCGTAAGATACTTTTGTGACTCAGGGTGTACTTTCATTTGCAAGTACGCGTCTCGAAGATCTATTACTGAAAATATCTTTCCATCAGTTAATTTGGAAGTTAAGTCATCAAAGGTTGGCAAGAGGGGTCTTTCCGGAACGATGTTTGGATTCAAGGTTGTACGAAAATCGCCACAGATTCTGACTCTACCTCCACCCTTGTCTACGTTGACTGTTGGGGTACTCCATTCTATCGGTGTTTCGGAAGGGTCCACTGCTTCCAAACTCCCTCCTGTACTAATCTCTGTAATTCTCTCTCCACTGCCTCCCTTAAAGGGAATGGAACTCGTCTTGCCCCGTAAGATACAGGTTTTGTTCCACTTTTTAGATGGATAACTTCATTAGAGTCAGATATCGTTCCTAGCTCATCATGAAAAAGATCAGAAAACTCCTGAGTTAATGCCTCAACTTCTTTTTGTAACTCTTTTCTATAACTTTCTTCATTCTTGCCTGTCTCTTTACTATTTGTCTTTCCATTATCAATACGCCTAACCCTTACTTCCCTAGGCAAATTAAGATTGAAAGCTACACTCCACGGCAACCCAAATAATGGAACATCATCTTCTAGTAATACAATAACTGGCAATCGCTTAGTACGATTACGTAAAGTAACGTCCACAAAAGCCTTACCCATGACTTCTAGCTTATTTTTCCCATAGCCAGTGATGACATCAGACGTCTTTTTGAGAGATTCGTCACTTGAATTGATCTTATCCCAAAGAGACAAACTTATAGCACTTACCCGAGCACCGGAATCAAACTCCATTCTAACATTATACCCGTTCAATTCTACATCTATTGTAGCTCTCGGAACCTTATTCTTGACTGACCTAATTTGTGTTCCGCTAACATCAATATCAGAATTACACTCATCATCGTAAGTTTGATCCCAAGAATAATCTACTTTTCTCAAATTACCATCTGTTCTCTTGAAAAAGTTATTTTTACTTTTACACATTCTTGCGAAGTGGCCTCTCTTTGTACATTTCTTGCACACAGCAGAAATAGCAGGACACCTATCTTCACTAGGGTCATGTGTAAACCCACATCTATAACACCTATTGAAACCAGTAGATTTCTGTACCTCTGGTTTCCTCTTTTCCTTACTGTCACTTACTTTAAAAATCTCATTTTTACACGAATGTTTGGAAACTTCTTCTCTCGCACGTTCCATAGATTGAGCTAACTCTAGTACTACTGTAGACTTAACAAGCTCACCTCGGTTATTAACTTCCTCGGGCCATCTTTGTCTGACTTCGACTTCAAATTCTGGACAGTTACTTCCTACTGCAAACCTATCTCGTACTCGTTCATCTAAGCTATCCCCATATTTACAACTTCTAGCTAAAGACTTCAATCTGTTATAAAACAAAATAAATGTCTCACCATCTTTTCTTATTGCTCTTTCAAACTCAAACCTTGTCGCAAAAAGGGTCCTTGTAGGCTTGAACAACCGGTTGGCTTCCTCTTTGACTTCGTCGTAGGTGCACTCCTCCCAGGCCCTTGGATACATCTGGTCCGACAGTGCCCTGAGGTGCTCCTCTCCAACATTTGCCAATAGAAGATCTCGCCGAGCCGCTTGTTCTTCTGTGTTAGCACCGCCCAGTCCCTTAACTCTACAGGTCAACTCAAAACGAGCTATGTATTCTTCCCACAATTGTTCACTAACTTTTTAAATGAAAATCTGCTCATTCTATCTTGTATGCAAGACATGTTACTACAGTCAATTACACTCTTATACTGAGACTGGTCTGTTTTCCTAGGCATTTTCTCGTCGCCAATATAGAATAATTAATTATTAAAACTCATTTTAAGTAAACTCAACCAAAAACTATTTATTTACAAAAACTAAAACAATAATATAAACAAACCAAAAAGCAGATGATTCATAACTTCATAACTCAGCTGGTAACAATAATCCTACAGTAATAATTGTTTGAGCAATTTTTGAACACAAAAAGATGCTACAAATTTGCATCAAAGTGATCACCACATCTTATGAATCAACAATAGTATTTTCTCCAATAGCTTCGATTCAGTAGCGGCCATACTTTCTTTGTACACACAGTATTAATTTATTCATATTATTTATTCAATTCTTCTGCATTTAAAGTTTAACTTTACCACCGTATTAAAATAATATACTTTGATCGTTGCCTTATTTTTTAATGTATGTCATATAATAGTTCCATTGGTCTTTAATGCCAATCCAATACTTTGAAATGTATTTCAACAACCATAGATTAAATTGCCTTTAATAGGAATCCTACATTATGTTTTTGAAAGATATTTTCATATTTTATTTAATTATTTATTACAAAATGACCTATTTGTCAAAACTTGGAGTGTTTATTAACTATTTATGACTAAAATAAGAATTACTCGGTTGTTCAATGTTAAGATTAATTTTATCCGTAGTTTATGTTACACGCAATACTTTAGCAAACCAATCCCCCAATATATCTTATTATTTGTATCTAGGTTTATAGCTGACAACAGCAATTGACCAACATTTAACCTAATCGGGTAAGAGTTGTGACATTAGTGTAACTCAATTTGCCTCATTAGGTTAGTGGTTAGAAGGCTCGAAATTTAATTATTTTGTTGTGTTTAGTTTGAATTAGTCTTCATTGATGTTTTTACATCGCCTAATTTTCAGATAAATTTGTGTATTGTAACTCCAAATACACTTGAGCAAATTTGTATTTACCTTTAAACTTTTATCAAAATCTCCATTAAATCTGTATGTAAATATGGTTTCATTGAAAACAACTTTAAACTCACAATTCAACTCCTACAAAACTTCAAATGAGTAATATAGAATGCGTTTGAGCTACTTTTGGAAGCCTTAAAACATGATCATTTAAGAGTCTTCATTCCTTTGCGGAAACACAAAACAAGCCTCATGAGCCCCTTGTTCCTGATGGTATTTGTGAAAATCCAATATTAAAACGATTTCCCCAAGCCTCTCCAAAACTGATATATCCAAGAAAAAATATTATAACGTAAATTGAGTTACTTCTAAACATTGATAAAACGATTTTTTTTTTAATTTTTGACTAATAAGAGCTCTAAAATAACTATCAACTACATTGTTACGAAGTTTAAAGAAAATCTGTTGAGAAACTGTGTACAAAACTGGAAACGGATTAATATTTTTTTGTCTGTCCTAGCCTTTTACACAACTTGGCTCAGGCGGCATATGAGTCACCAACTTGTAGTTTTAGTAGTCCTGTGTTTGTGTTTACAATGTTTTAATCATTCGAATGAGTATAATTAAATATCAACATTTGACATGAGTATTTTTCCCCAACACTCACTCGGTTTCATAATCCTAAAAGATAGAACATAAATCAAAACCAACCTTGATCGAGGAAATGAATTCTTTAACAACTGCGTTACCGAATCGTGATTCCAGGACGTCGAATATGTAATAAGCAGTGCTAAACTTTATTTCTTCACGAAGAAACTTAGTTTGTGGTGGCAAACTTTACTCTAGGTCTCGAAAGAACAACTGTCGTACAATTAAATGTGGAATTAGTACGAAAAACAGCTTTAACTTTCATTCTAAAACTATAACTCTGTTTTAAACGAGAATCAAAGTGATAGATGAGTTGTAAAAGTGTAAACAAAAGTCAAAAGTCAAAAGACTGCCATTAATATTATGAAAGGGGAAACAAATTTCAGATGCTAGATGAACTTAACAATTTGTAAACGAGTAACTTAATATATCATAATCGATCTTGATTCCAGACCGTGGTGTTATTTGCAATAGAAATACTAATAACAAATGACGTTGTATATCCAGAGTTGTATTAGTATCTAGTCTTGAGTTTGAACAGTGGACATTCTTGTTGTCAATTAGATATTTTAACTTTATAGAAGATGTATTTATTTAAGCATCCAAAGGCAAGGTATAATGTAGAATATTACCCCATAGTAGTCCTGTGTTTGTGTGTACGATGTCTTCAGTACACGCAAAATGACCTCGTGTTGCACACCCGTCAACACCACCTTCCAATCCAAGGCCCAAATCACAACCACATCAATCCCATAATCCATTAATCCTATGGTGAAGATTTTTAAGGAAACATATAGTTCATTTCATTATTATCAGTTGGTATGAATTCTCGTGGCTGGTATTTTATGGCAAACAAGTGCCTTTGAGGTAAATGCGTTGTTACAACAGTTATTATGAAACGGGTTGTTATAGAGTCACTTTATTTAGAATTGAGGTTTCTCACTACAGGTGACTTCAAGTCAAATTTGCATAATTCACTATGCAAATGTAGTATACACATTTGGCTATAATTTATTCGACTTCCCTAAACCAAATGTAAGGCCATTTTTGTTCCAAACTAATGAATTTGTGATTTAAAACATGCTGTCTACAATCTTGATCTTGCAAATAAGTAGTTGCAATTAAAATACATCCCAGCAATATATAGTAAATAAAAATTGTACGGAAGTAATAACTCTTGTTTTTCATAGCTAATTCCATGAATGTATAAAGAGTTATCATGACATACGTGCATAATAACTTAACGTTTATTGCGCATATGATACCTAATAAACAACGTCAATATTGGTTTCAAACCCGAACGACCCGTTTTGATACAGTTTACTCCTGAGTAATAACATGAAAATATTTGTTCAATATCAGGCCAATTGCAAAAATTTTTCCAAGCAATAAATTTTATCATCGGGAATAAATTATTGGCTTTACTAGATTGAAATCACAATATTTCAAATCGTGTTGAAAATATTTCAAATATTAAAAAGTCATGGCGTACACTATTATTCCTTTTGTAAATAGCATGAAACACTTTTGAAAAAGTTTATTTTTTTATTTTGATTTTACCGAGAGCATAACGATTCCGTAAATATTCATAAAGACTGGAAAATGAACATAAATTCAAGATTCTAACTTCATAAACCTCGTCCATATTGATTTAAATGCATATTAATTATTCAATTAGGTTTTTATAAAAATATAATAAACATTAAGAATCATAAAAGAAAATAATCATTTATATTATTTCAATTTGTTGATTTGTTGTTGATTGGCTTGACTACGAACTTTAACGAATCCTATAGATCAACTAATTTAGAATCTACCACAATTAATGCAATTTGATTTATCATTAACAGTAAATAATTATATCTACTGTATGCATACATCATACATGATACATTCATACATTCATACGTACAATATATATATATATATATATAATTTCTTCTTTGTATGCATATAAATATATAACTTTAGGAATTTTGTTTTAGATTGTATTCAAACATTTTCTGTATATTAGAAATGGTAATTGAACACAAAGAATCGTAGCTGATTGTAAACGTTCTTAGTATTTGTTGCCGCCTTTTGTATTCAAAATTTTAATCTATTTTAATTTGAAATAATAAATAATCGTAAATGAATCTTCGTGGTTGAAATGTTTTGCTTCAGCATAATAAAAGGTTAAGTAGAATATGAATTACAATTGTCACTATACATATATATAAAAATTGCCCATATAAGCCGATGGAAATGGAAAAAAATACTTAAATGACCATGTAAAATATTTGAACATTGTATAATGTATGTTTAGTTATATCAGTCTCAACTAAATAGAAGTAAGTTATGATGTAAGACAAACTAATATGAATATCATTCTAATACACCAATATAAAATGCATTGTAGTTAACTTCTTTTTTTAAATTCATCAACAGAATTTAAAGCTATAGATGGGTTGGTTTTATTAAAATCCCCATGCGGTTATAAATGGATCTCATCAGTTGTATATTACATCTGAGAAATTAAAACGCGTTGGAGTTCTTGTGGCGAATTAAACTGATATTTAGAAAGCTAGAGAGTCCCCGTCCCACGGGAAAATGGTATTTGATTATAAGGTAAAATACTTATCAGCTTTGTAATAAATGTGAGATGGCTTCATGATAAAACAGTCAATATTATATAGAAAACGTGGTTAATATAAAGAATATTGATTTAAATATTGTATGTATTTCTAAGTGATGGCTAAATTTATTTGTTGATCTTGTTGCTAAATTTACATAAAAAAAAAAAAAAAAAAAAACTATGGAATGGCTAATTTGTAAAAGTTTTATTTTAATGTTAATAATAATAAACTATCGATAGGTTATTAATACATTCTTCAAGATAGAATGTTTACTGGTTTTAGTAATTTTAAATAAACATAATTTTTCTGGTTTGAAGAAGTAATGTACAGTTAAAAAATATAGGATGCGGTAGGCCTATGAAACCAATGAGTATTGCCATTTTTCAACGGTTATATGCAACTGAAATATTTGAAATAAATTAAGTTTTTCTAAATTCTGATATTATTCGCCTGATAATTAGGATATTTATGACTTTTGAGTAAGTAACTCATTTAATGTAGTCTTATTCCTTCTTATCGTATTATTTACAATCTTAGAAGGTATCTTACTCTTAAATATTTACAGTATATTTAGAGTCTGATAACTGTCAATATATGTAGATACACAAATTTGATGTTTACAGTAATAATCACCAAAGTTAACTATATTTTTCCAAACGAACAATTTATCCTTCTTCTTTGATGTGTGTCGGAGTGTAATCTGTAAATTGACAAATTAAACTAAATATTATATATAATTCTCGTTAAATAATTCATGACAAAAGTATACAACGATTATTCATGTTCCTCTCATAATATATTATTATTTTATAATATTTATTTATTTTTATTTTACTAAAATTATAGATACATTGACTACTGACTTAAACCAGCTTTAAAGAAATTAATTTTTGTTTGTTAAATACACAGGTACAATATTGAAAGATGTGCAACCTTAAGTTAGTTATAAAATGTGAAATGACAGATAATATGACTGTATTACTGTACTAACTTCTGCAAAAACAAATTCTCAATCCATAGTATGGTATTAATTACCTACTTAATTTGAATAAAAATACGAAAATATTATATAATTTCAACTTAACACGCCATTTATTTTAATGTGAAATTAGAAAATAAACCAAATTGTTTTACAACTGCAGTTGCAGTACCTAAATACAATAGTTAATTTTTAAAATTACATATGTTTCAGCAGGAGCCATTAGTTTTGTGAGGCCTCAAACACTTCTAGATTGTATTATGGTTAAAGTTGGTGCTCCGCAACAATTATTTTCATTAACTAAAACTTAGTACAAAGATTTAATGAACCAAGTTTTACTATTATGAAGTTAAAATAACTAATAAAACCATTAACATAAAGTAGTAAAACTGAACAATCAATCATTACTTTATAGATTATTTTTAATTATTACTTTAAAAAATTTCAAAAAATATAACAGTAAATTCAAGAGAGAAAAGGACTGAGGAAATGATTTCTTTTCTTATTTGATGATTTATGGGTTGGAGTTGTTTTTGCTGCGAAAGAGAAGTATTAAATCGTAATTTAACTGGTTCAAATCAGGTTTGGGAGATATATGTAAGATTCCAGGAATTAATTATTACTATGCAAAGATATCTTGTAAAGAAAAACTCATTGAGATATTTTGGTCATGCACTCTTCGTAATAGTTTTAATTTATTACGAAGAGAAATATAGGGTTTAAAATGTTTGTGGTACCTAATACATATTACAGTCATATTTGATATTTTTATAAATCCTATGTTCAATTTGTTAGAGGTACTAACACATTAAAAATACTATGAAATCATACGATTTTAATTAAGGCATATGCTTATAACAGTTATGTAAAAACGTTATAAAATAACCCTGGTTGAAATATATCCATCTCTATGTTATGTTTTGTTACCTAACTGCAGAACCCGAAACATAGAAAATAAAATTGATTTGATATGTCTTAAAATAAAATAAAAAATAAACAAGAACGTTACTGAAATTGAAACAAATAAATCCAACGTTTAGCTATTTATACAACAAAAGTTTATAAAGACAAAAATATATGCTTTATTTCACCAATAATTTTAGATCTATGTTTAACAATTTGTTTTCAGAAGAGTCATAGTCTTTTGTTTAACAATCCTTTATTAACAACGAATTATCAACAAAACGTTTAATTATTTTGTAAATTATAACCCTGCTATTGTAACAGGAGGTAAGTATTTTTTTTAAATGGTACTGATTGAAAGTGGGACAATTTTTGTTTAACGATTTTACACAGCATCGGGGAGTATGGTAGATGTTCAAAGTTTACCATTGAAAAATATTGAAAGAGGACAAGGGGGCCAACACCATCATGCACATAAAAAATAGTGTTGTAAAATAACTATTATTACATCAACGGGTTTCAACTAAGCGTCATAGATTGCGTCACGTTGAGTAATTATCATGAAAATACCAAACATAAAGGACAAGGGACTCTTGTGAAATTTTAGGGTCAATCAAATGATACAAGTATCCCACTATACAAGGACCTAATCTTCAGCGTAATAAAACTTTTTTTGGCATAAAACATGTCTATATTTTACTGTGAGTATAGAAACAAATAATAAATTAAAGGTTTATAGAACAAGGATACACTTTCTAGTCTTACAATATAAAAAAAAAAAACATAACCATCAATTGAGATGGGGACGCCACCTATGTGTGTATTTTAAACCTAAATAAATGATGGATCAGTGTAGAATATTGTGATATGATCTGTGTGTGTAACTTTGTTACTGACTAAGATCAGCTATTTCATAAAGAACCATTTTTATTAGAAGCCCAATGATCAAGTACAGTTGGGTCATGTCCAAACCTTCAAAAAGATACATACCTTTAGGACCGAATTGGCGACCTTTTGATTGCTAGGCGAGCACTATAAACACTTATCTCAAGCACTAAGCTACCTAGCTGCAATAATACTACTGACTCTAAGGACACCTGATGAAACGGCCTTAAAGTTAAGGACTATTTTCCTTAAGGTCCTTAACTATAAGGTCGTTTATTGTTTTCCTTAGTTAAGGACTTTTACTACCTATTTCCATTTGACATTGCAGTCAATGACATTGTTCGGATTGTAATTGGGTGTTTGAAACCAATCCCAGAACACAAACTCTATCCTATCATAGGGATCGCCCCTCCATCATTCCGACGTGATGTCACTGCTGACGTAGAAAGGACTAATTAAGAGACGGACCCTTGTCACCCATTGCCACCTTTGTCATACACGGCCACCAACCTGTAGAGCGACGGCTTCGGTCCAGAAAGAGCTTTCTATCACGGACACGAGTTGGATGGATCACTCTCAAGCAATCGGGTGGCAAGGTTGGAGGCCACGTTGACTAATCCTCCAATACTAGCGAGGGAGGAACTGGCTCCTGGTGGAGGCCTACATTACACGGTGTGGAAGAGCCTAAATCGAATCAGGGTCGAGGTACCAAAATGCAAGACAAACATGCAGAAATGGAGTCTCTTACCAGACGAAGAAAATACCTCGTGCGTGGTGCTGTTCAGGATCCTGGCGATCTGCTGATCTGTCAACGCCTAAACCAGTCTTGCACTTTAGATGATCTTTTACAAGGGAATAACAAAGCCATGTCAGTAGCTAAGTTTTGCGATTTCCGGACACGGAAAGTACTATTTTCGTTTATTAAATCTACAACCCCTACAGGAATAGCTTTTAAATGTCAACAGGTTATATTATTTCACCTTACTTTGACAGTCTGTTACTTAATCTGCCTAAATAAATTGATGCAACGCGTATTTATACAGTCAGATCTACTGTTGTTTAAAGTTGCTGAAAAGGTATCTATTTTACCTAAATAAGAAATAAATTTTACTTATTTAGGTCACAGTTATCCTTCATATGTATGACAGAAGGTTTTCTAATCAAACCCCATACTATTAAGTTATTAGGTACATACCGTAACAATTGTTTAAAGATTTTTATTGAATATAAAAAATGTTTACAAAGTGAATCAATCACCTATTACAGTAAAGCGTCTATTATACTACTACTAATAACACGTATTATGCTAATTAAGATGTTATTTTAATAATTACTACTAAGCAATGTGGTCCACTATTTATTATCTGCTTACATTTTAAGGAATTATAACGTTACTAAGTGATGGCAATTATTTAAATCCAAAATGAACTATTTTAAGACATATAAGTAAGATCGCTTCATATCTGACGCTGTTCATTAACAAACTTATGCTATTATGCCTCAATGGTCTTAACAACTTCTGTTATGATCTCTATCACCCTCTTCTGGTTTCCTCAATTCCGCTGAGAATTTTACATGTCATTGCATTTCCCTAGATTCGCTTTTAATGCCAAATATTAGATCTAACCTGGAAATAAGTTGAATTTGGAATACCATACTTGATACTAGGGACAAAACTCGTGAAAGCCTAAAAGCTTAAAACAAAATTACCCTTTTAAAAAAGTGTGTCATTCAACTTAAAGGTAACTATGGCATACTTTACTGTAGGAAATAAACTTGGATGCTATTAAAATAGTTTTCCCTGCTATTACTGTAAACAACAAGAAATAAATATTTTTTTGATACGATACTGCAATTCTTTAAATTATCTGAGTAAGGCTGTTTGTTATAATTTATAAATAACTTTTTTTTTTAATGCCACGTTTTTAAACACACTAAAAAGTAGAAAATAATTTTTAAATATTTGGATAGACTAAATACTTGTATGATTTAAAACGAAAAATGTATTGTCAATAAAAATCTATATTATATCTTTACCTATTGAACTATTAATTGAACTATCCATAGCATTCGCCCTACGTTTTTCGTTTTACATCTTTCAAGTATTTAATCTCTCCACATATTTAGAAATTATTTTCTACTTTTTAGAGCGTTTTTTAAAAAACGTGACGTTTTAAAAAGCATTTTTATTTATAAATTATCTTCTACTTTTTAGTCTTTCATGTGTCTTTATTAGTTTCCTTTAAGCAGCAAACCTAGGTTTTATACCTAATGATATTTAAATAGATTTGATTGAAAATCAGTTCAGACAAAATGGAAATCCGCTTAGTCAGCAGGTTTGCTGCGGTAGGGGTATTTATTATTTAGAATCTCTCGGGATTAGAACCTGTACCTCTTAATCTCTGTTCTTCGATCTGTCAAATTTCAGTATTTACAGCTGACTTCAATTGATACATTTATATTCTTGAAAAATGTAAACATGGAAAATTTAAAAGCCCATAACCCAGATGAAATATGGAAATAAAACGATATAGTTTTGCATTGTCATCCATTTGTGAGCTATGTTTTAGGTATCAAGTCTCTATCTCATCAGGAAGTTAGTTTAAAATCAATATCTAAATTTGTACTGGACAAGAAATTGAGCTCCCACCAAGTTCATGGAAAGTTAACACTTGAAATTAATATTATCGATCAAGAGTAAAGGAATTTCTCAATTATAGAGTGCTAGTGATGACTAATTGATCATCAAAACAATAATTTACTGGTTTTTAGTATATTTAGTCCCATTCATACAAAACATTAAGAAAAAAAAGTATGATCGGTAGCCAATTCAGGGTCAAATATTCAAACGATAATTTAATGCACGAAACAGTAGTTTACTCGAATTGAAAAAAAATATTCCCGTCCTAGCGGACTAGCGGAAAGCGTGAGAATAATATTGGTATTTTTTGTAAAGACTAAACATTTAATAAATGTTAACCAATTATCATAAATACGAGGTCCAATTACTTATGGGTTTTTAAGTGAATTTAGAAAACCATCTACCACTAACATCGTTGGACGTGTTGCTTGAACGTCCTTATATCTAGTGATATTCATAAATTTTATACCAAATAATATTACAGCATATTTATTATATTTGATTTGATATCGAATTACATAATGTGTTGATCATATTAACACACATTGTGGTAATAAATTATTTTAGTTCAATTAATTTTTTCTATTACACGGTGATTATTGTTCCATCATAGTGTTTGAAACATTAAGTAGCATTTTAGTGTAACTTTGGTAACGAGCCTGATGGCTAGCAACAGCAAATGACCATCAGGTAAATTGATTGTGTCAGAGATGTGGACAACGATGTAACTTACTTATCCCACGTCACTATGGCTCGTTGAAATTATCGTTCTTTGTTGATATATACAGTACTATTTACTCCAAATTGTTTAATAATTTTTGGTCATCCTATCATTTTTCCCTGTATACACAGCTTAACCAGGTATCACCTCGAATTTATAAGAAGTTTCAAATTTAACAGTTAATACTCCTAAGAGCTGTTTTTCTTTATCCCCCTATACCATACTATATGGGGAAAGTATTGTTTTGGCCAACATTTTCGAGTTTGAGTTTCGTATGGATATATCCATTTTGGGTCCTTCCAAACCCAAAAAAGTCGTTCTCGAAGTGATGTGTCTGTCCGTGTGTGTGTCTGTCTGTAAGTGTGAATTCGTGCAGAGCTACCCTGTGGTCCGACCTTGATGAATTTTGGTATGTAGGTACTAATCCATGGTATCTCCAGGTATTTTTTTTAATTTTGATTTTTAATGGGCATTTTCCTTTGAAACCCAACAAATAAACAGAAAAACCGCCAAACGTTTTTTATTAAAATTTAATTTACTATAGTCTTTTCCATTTTGAACAAAAAGGTTGAAGCCCGATTCCTATAAAAATTAGGGTTAAAAAGTTATTGTAACTTATGTAATTATTCCATTAAAAAGCCCCATAAAACAACGGAAAATCGGCCTTTTTGGAAAATATGTTTTGATTAAAATTACTTTTATGGTTCTTACCATAATAGTGCAACATAAAACGTTAAATGCATTGCTACAAAAATAACGGTTGGTTAAAGTTAGTTAACGGTTAGTTAATTATTAACTTATTATTAGTTAACTGTTAACGGTAAGTTAACGGTTAGTTAAAGGATATTGCATTTTTTGTGATTTTCCCTATAAAATATAGTTACTCCAACAGCCTACCCATGATAAAGGTTGATGACCAAATAAAGAAAGAAAGTAAGTGTCAGATTGCTGATACCGTTTTTTATATTCTGCTAACCTCAACTATTATTTTGTTGACAATAGACATTGAATCTGTGATTATAATTATTGGTTGCCAATATTGGATCAAATGTTATCAAGAGTAGTATAGGATATTTCTGCTACGATAGATGCAGCACATAAAAAACGTAACATGTATTTTTATGAGTATTACTAGTATTGCTAAAATCTTTGAGTTTTGTTAAAGGAATACCAGCACAGAATTCATTTGTCTGGTATGGTTTAGTTTGGATAGCTACCGTCCAAGAAGAGTGTGAGAAATATAGGGTTGGTCAAGTAAATGAATATCAGTCAATGATTACGAGAACGGCATTGATTGTTGTAATCATAAAATACCCCCGCCGCAGCTAACCTGCAGACTAAGCGAATTTCCATTTGCCTGATTGAATTTACACTAAAATGTCCACTATAACATTTATTCCCTATTTAAATAGAACTAGTGTACCTGTTGCTCGAATTCGAGCAATTGCGAAGCATTACAGTCGTTATTTTAAAACGAATAACAGTCATAATTTCCGATGACTTTATAAGAGTAGACTCAAAGATTATGGAAATACTCAAGATCAGTAGTTAGATATAATCAAAACTGTTTGTAAATATCTTATCTTTTTTAAAAAGCTGACCTTGTTTTTTAGAGTTTTCTACAAATTTTCCCCATTCATAGCCGCATTAGGTTGTCTATAATAACGATTATAAATTTAAAAAAATAAATTATTTCTATTTCTTCTACTGTACTTGGTTGTGTTCTATGACTTTCATGTTTCCACTCTTTGCAAATCGGCTCTTTCAATTATTCCTCAAGAAACGTAGCACAGTGTTAATTCAGTTTTATTTTTAGTATATCAAATTGTCCAGTATTTCTCACTTTTTTCCATTGTAATTTTAAAAATTACACCAACCAAGTATTTTCTACTACATATGCAATACGCCAAAGAATATCGTCTACGTGCAATCTCCAAGAAGTGGTAAAAAAGGCAAGAAATTTACCCATACAATAGATATAAGTTAACTCCATAAGAAATAATTTTAAGAGTTACTGTGATATTAGGATTTTCCACTGATTTGGTAATAGAGCATTATATTGCAAAACATGGCACGATTCAGAAGAAAATCGATTATAAAATAAGAAAAACCCCATTGCAAATAATTTATTTTGACAAATTTAGTAAATCACATTTTAAAGATTAACAGCGGTTTCATTCAAAAGTAGTGTAAATGTATGCATATGGTCGTAATGTAAAAAAATCTGAAGAGGGAACTTTAAAGGCCTCTGGGGCAGAGCCCCAAGGGAATTTACCTTGTTTCTCTTTTGATGGCTCATCTACAGACTAAGACCTTTCTTTAGAGACCCCTGCCAAGTTTCTACGCCCAGCCGTTCTCTGTAATTAGCTGTGACAGAACTCCGTTATTCCTCTGTAAGAATAACATGGGATGGGAATTTTAAGGCCACTGGGGTAGAGCCCCAAGGAAATTTACCACGTATCTCTTTTGATGGCTCATCTACAGACCAAGACCTTTCTTTAGAGACCCCTACCGAGTTTCTACATCCAGCCGTTCTCTCAAATTAGCTGTCACAAAGAAAAACAGTTTCAAATTAATATATAGATTAGTTTTTTAACAAGTACTTAGGTTTGCTGCATCAGGGAGGGTAAAAAATTTTTTTTTTGTAAAATTGTAATAGTTAGTAAGAAATAAAAACATTTTCCAAATTTTATCAAAATATGTTTATAAACAAGCAAACTACAACAGTTTACTTATTCTCCATAAGAATAACATGGGAATTTTAAATTTACAATTTTTTGGAATTTTCTCCGTAACCATTTGGCGCATAATAACGCTTCAATATACTAAATTATTTGTTTTTTTTAAGCTCTTCAAACTGGTTTGGAAAGAAATTGCTATATTTTATGTTTTTTTGGGTCAAAAACGGGAAAACCCTATTTTTACCCCATAAAACCCCCCTTAAACCCCCGTTCCCATAGTCCGATCATGCTGGTTCGCGAACTCGTTCGAATAAATGTAGGTTTACACGTTTATACCAAATTTAATCTAAATCGGATCATTTTTGCTCGAGTTATCGTGCTAACGGACACATATATATATATATATATATATATATATATATATATAAATATATATATGTATATATGAACTTGAACGGATGGTGTTTTTGGCCTCTAGGGACCTCAAAACGAAAAAAAAATCGGTCCCGCGTCCAGGTCTTACCATGAGTACTACGGTAATAGCTTATTCCCTATATGGGAAATTCGCTAAAAATTGTAAACAAATAATTTAGCATTAAAGACAGCTTACAAAACTAATATGATTATCAAAGCATCAATGACTTAAAAAATGTAATAGCAAATACAGTATGTTTCATTGCATCTCTGATTCTATTCTACAAAAATATCAACAAACAACTTAATGTACAAACCAGTTCTTTTAAACAGTTCCATGTGCATTTGCCTTTACATTTTCACACTTACCATTAAGTAAACATAGTAACAGATATTTCATTGATTTAGAAACAAAAAAAACTGTGTACTACTTAGTTATATGATATTTTCCTTTGGTTTAATTTAATCAGTGGTGTGGCAAAACACAAATAACAAATGTATCAAATAAAGTAAATGTGAACTAAAAGCTATGTTAGGATGAAATAAGAGTATTTTGTATTACCATTTGATAACTGAATATAGTTACACATATACAACAGATTTTAGAAAACAAAAATCAACAACGTACAATTTAGTTATTGATGATATTCTTAAGTTTAATTTAAGCATAGGTTTAGCAAAACACAATAACTTAATTTACCTAAATATAAAAAACAATGTGATTTGCAAGTTATGCTAAGTTAATCTAACACATGTTAAGCAGTTAGAATTTATTTATGAAGCCTCCAAGTTCATACAAAACATCCATACATTGTAATTTTTATACCGTTTCCATGAAAACATATCAATAACATTATTTTCATAACTTAGACGCTTTAAAAAATCCAAAGCAGAGCCGGAGATGGCACAGCAACGGTTAATTATAGAATCTTTTTTTTTCTATAATCATTGACATAGTTTTTGAATAAATTAATAATCCACGATAAAAGGTTAGATTAACATAAACCTACCTCATAGTTAATATTGTATTTAATTTCTTTGTATCAGCTGTCTGAAATTGTGAATATGCAGTTTAGCAGTTCTTCTTGTTTAAGTTTAAATGTCAAAGCAAATGTAAACAAACATTGTTAGTGTTCTCATTGCAACCATGGAGACCAATCAATATTTACTTTTAAAATGTTCACCTCACAACTTTTAAAGCCAAAAGGGCAAAGCCTACGGTCAGTATCGAAATGTGAATCGTCCTATAATGGTCCTTGGTATGGTAGCTATATTTTTGTAAAATTTAAGCTCAGTTGGTTAAGTAGTTTTTGCACCTATTAGTAACACACATACAGACAGACACCATTAGATTTTTATATAATAGTATAGATAGAGACAAAGAAAGCAAAAAGATTTATCAGATTGCCAATAACATATTAGACTTACAATTTATGATCAATGATTTTTTTGCATTGTGGATGTAGCCTCTGGGTTGTGAAATAATATTAAAAAGGTTTAAATACCTGCTATCAAGCAATCCATTTAATTGCAGTTACAACTAGTTTCGACTCCTATGTGGAGTCATCATCGGGCGGTTGTGTCGTATGTAATTGTTTATTTTTACGTGTTAATTATGACGCTCTTCATGTGAAGAAAGAAGAAGTCTTTGGTCCTTGTACCGCCCGATGATGACTCCACATAGGAATCGAAACTATACTAGTTACAACTGCAATTAAATGGATTGCTTGAAAGCAGGTTTTCAAACATTTTTAATTTATTTGCAGTCATTGAGAGGTTCCCAAGTCTACCTATATTGCAGTAGACGCAGTTAGTCTGGGCGCGCGGACCCTTGTGTACTAACCGTCCCCCACGCCAAAGCTATGAAGACAGCGTTGAGGCGCTGAACAACCCCAGAGCCGTGTGGGCCAGATGTTTTTGGAAATGAGTGATGGATAAACACTCCCCTCTACACCCCCCGCTATAGCGCGGCCGCACGCCCAGACTATAGCTGCGATGCGACTACAGTACTTAACGCTCAAGGGTGGGGCTGGGCGATACATGGCCTTATGAGGAGGGGGAAGGGGTTTTTAAGACCGTTATAGTAATGCACAAATCTGTTTTCTGAAAGTGCCAAAATTATAAAACTATTTAAGAATCAGTCACATTTAAGATACCTACACACATTAGAACAATTTTGACATGCAATTGCTGATTCTTTAATAATAAAGCTTTATTGCTCACAAATAACCCCATAAGTGCCAGATGAAAAAAGTGCTAAGGTTTTAACGACATAACACACAAGTTATAACGAGAACAATGTTTTATTTTATAAGTTCAAGTACTGTATTGCAAAAAAGACATGATACAACCTAGACCCTGTGAACTACAAGAAGCAAAACTTATGCAGTTTAGATATTTTGTTAAAATAAACTGTAACGTTTGTTCTAAAAAATTTGTTTAATTGAAAATGTTATTTAAAAAACCATTTTAAGCAATTTTTTCCCTTCATTAACCTTTATTCTATTCAAGTTTAGTTTTTTGTTTATTTAAATGAATAAATGTAAATGCATTTATGTAACTGTGCATGAATGTATGGTTTCATTTAATGTTATATAATTCTTCAAACAGCTTATAAATGCAGATAATTTTTAACATTTAATACACTTTTAAGGTATATCTCCATTATGAATAAATAAATGTATGATAATTTATTACTTATGAGGTCTCTCTTCTGTATGAATCCTTACAATATGTGTCTTCATTACGGTGTTAGACGAAAAGAATTTTCCACATGTAGTGCACTTATAGGGCCTCTCTCCTGTATGAACCAATAAATGTTGCTTCATTTCATATTTAGTCGCAAATGATTTTCTACATGTACAGCAATTGTAAGGTCCCTCTTCGGTATGAACCAATAAATGTCTCTTCATCACACGTTTGTCTTTAAAGGATTTTCCACAAATAGAGCAAGTATAAGGTCTCTCTCCTGTATGAACCAATGCATGTGTCTTCATACATCCTTTATATGTAAGGGATTTTCCACATGTAGAGCAAGTATAAGGTCTCTCTCCTGTATGAACCAATGCATGTGTCTTCAAACATCCTTTATATGTAAAGGATTTTCCACATGTAGAGCAAGTATAAGGTCTCTCTCCTGTATGAACCAATGCATGTGTCTTCATACATTCTTTATATGTAAAGGATTTTCCACATGTAGAGCAAGTATAAGGTCTCTCTCCTGTATGAACCAATGCATGTGTCTTCAAACATCCTTTATATGTAAAGGATTTTCAACATGAAGTACACTTATAGGGCCTCTCTCCTGTATGAACCAATGCATGTCTCTTCATATTCCCTTTTCTTGCAAAGGATTTTCCACATGCAGTACACTTATAAGAACACTTCCTAAGAGAGAGAGAGAGAGAGAGAGAATCTTTATTGTACAATCTTCAAGATTAACAATGGAGTCAGAATACATATAATAAAATGAAACCTAAAATCATAATTTACGTTTCAAAGTTCTGCCAGTCCATGATGTAACAGTTTGACTAATTTGACCAACTGCCAACAAGTTTGCTCCAGACTAGCTCAATGGGCGGGGTGCGATGTGTCTTAGACCAGTGAGGTGTTACACTACGATGGATAGTATTTAATTGAAAGGGCGCCACCTTGTGATATGGGCAAGTTGTCTGTCGATTGTCACAAGGAACCAATCTCCCAGTAGTGTTGCCTATAGTTGTGGTAAGCAGGGTAAACCTAACACCTGTGATGTCAATTGACCATACTCTACATTGACTTGAATTGCCCTAACCATTTATTTAATCGATAAATACCTAAATTTAATTGTCACCAAAATCACTCAAAATACTTAAGAACTAGAGTTGCTATAAAGATTTGCTATACTAATTCGACCCAAATAGAAACTAACTGGAATATCAAATAAAAATCCAAATATGTATGATAAGCTCTATTTATCTCAAGATAAGAATGCCCTGATAACAAATCAAGTTGAATTTTCTACAGTTAAATGAGCAAATGTAATTTAAATCAACATCAGCTTCAAAAGCAATATGAGAGCAGTACTTAATAATTAAATTTTCTAATCAATAATCCGTAATCAATAGTCAAGAATCAATAATCAATATTCAGAGATAATCCGAATTATTAATCTGAAATCAATAATCGGCACTCAATAATCAATAATAATCAATTTACCATAATCAAAAAAATTCAATAATCAAAATCAATATTCAGCAATAATTAATAAGTAACCCTTAATCAATAATCAATAATAATCACTCAGACAGGATCCACCTTAAATCTACAAAATGGTACATAATGACGGTGGCCACCGGAACACCTATAACAGACAACATACAAAGCACAAAATATTACAATATACAAATAAATCCGTAGGTCCTGGATGTCCCACGACGATACACTAGCCACTGTCCAAGTGTCCGTTGCACAGGAGATAAATAATCGTAAAGTCACTCACCAAATGTAGACTTCATACACAGTGTCCAAAAGACAAAAGATATCCGGCCGGACCGGGTGTCTGAGGCAAAAGTATTGTCCAACAGTTGAGCGAGCGGTAGGCAGTGAGCGGCAGGTCGGTACGTGAGCGGCAGGTCGGTACGTGAGCGGCTGACACCAAGGCGGCGTCCAGAGATGTCCCAACAGTAGCCTCTCGTAGTAGTGACAAGTCCGGTAGCAGTGGGTCGGTATAAAAAACCCTGTGTGTACACAGTAAATTAATAGTACGTGCCTTAATAACACTATTTTATCTGAGAAAAATTCCTAACACAAAAATTTATGTACAGTGAGAACTTTAGTTAACTGTGACAAATAATCATTTTTCTAGCAAATGCTTGGAACAAATTGGCAAAATTATCTTTTAAAAACTCAAAGGTAAACACATTATTTAAACTGCAGATATTTACATTTTTAAACAGAATAGGCTACATAAACTCATGAACAGATTTTTAACTATACAAACATTTGGCAATAAAATAATGGCTACTAAAATACAAGTGTTTTTATGAGCAATCAAATGGCAAAATAATTAGATACTAAATGAATGATTTTGTTTTCAAATACAGCTATATTAAACGATTTTACCTGAAAATGACAATTTATAAGCACACAAATACAGTACAACATTTAAACCTTGAAAACATTTTCGAAACATTTAAATTCAGAAATTACTAGTTTAAGATTACAAACATTTATTTTTGCAACGTCTAGTACTTTCAGAAACGTAACAAATTTTCCATAAAACCAGTCAAGCTACTTTTCAATCTAACTAGGTCAAATCTAGGGCTCTGAACTTCAAGTTTAACCTCCTTAAGCAAAGAATTATTTCATTGGTTTTCTCATTTTAACTGAATATAACACACCATTGATTTGTAGTTCAAAAACATTAGCCTAATTATGTTTACCTAAACGTTTGGTGAATTTTTATAACTAATAAACAATTTTTAACTTTCACTTTAAGAACAAATACTCAACACAATATTCATGAAACCAGTTTGTATAGACATGAAATGAATATTTTACACCTTAAATGAATATTTTACATTAGAAGATCCATGACATTAAACTCGAATGTCGGCTACACAGAACAACGAAATTTACAGTTAAACAATATTCTAAAATAACATTTATAAATAAGTTACGGAATTTATTACATTTATTCTACAAAATTTGATCCCTAACATGTTAAAACGTACGGCCAATCGACATCGATTTATTAAAATCCTAACTAGTTAATTTGAAGGCTTGATTTAGTGAAATTGACTTTTGTCCAACAAAACAGCTAATTAATTTTTCTCCCTGCTTACCTCAGAATATTCCAAAATGGGAATCCAAGAAAATCCACCGGCGTCGGTGCTCTGAGGGTCCTTGACGATGTTGGCTCTGCTTCTACTCAACTAACCTCTTCGTCGTTAACGAGCGTTCCCATGTGCTCCTCCACTCCAGTACAGACATGATCTCAATCAGCTGTTCGGCAAATGACCGATCGATAACGCTGTCCACGCTGAGCCCAATACATTTGTGGACTTTATTTAGTGCCTTCAGGGCAGAGTTGGCAATTTTCTGTCAGTTCTGTTTATATTCATCCAAACATTGAAGGCGCGCGTCACTTCAATTATATTGTCATTAGTAAGGTGATCAGTCTCACTAGGGATTTAGTTCAAAACAAGAAACTAACGTTACAATGAACTCACTCATTTTGTAAAATGGATGCAGGAGTAGCCATTCGGAGAGTCTTCTCTTGAACATATTAGGGGAGGTTCTCTTCAATTCTGTAGGCAGTGCGTTAAACAGTTTAGCTCCAGTATAAGATGGCTTCAGTTGGAATCGCAGCGTGTGATGTACTGGTAAGTTGAAGTCCTGAGCATTTCTCGTATTGTGATCGTGGTTGTTGAAATTTCGTTGCAGGTTCTTGGAGACGGCAAAGCAGATCACTTCTTGCAGATAGATATTGATCACAGTTTGAAGCCTTAATTCTTTAAAGGATCTTCTGCAGCTTTCTTCATTTTTGAGATTAGCCAGCACTCGGACAGCACTCTTTTGAACCACAAGGACGCGCTTTAAGTTGTTAAATGATGCAGCACCCCAAAGAACAATTCCATACCGCAAGTGGCACTCGAACAGAGAGGTGTAAGCTATCTTGACGGCTTCATCAGAGCTGATGTGCTTCACTCTTCTGATGGCGAATTTTGCGCTATTTAACTTGTTGCATAATTCATTAACATGATCAGTCCATAACAAGGCTTCGTCAATTACTAGGCCTAGGTGTTTTGTAGCGCCCACCCGATCGATATTAGGAAGCTGTGACACATCCGCTTTCAATCTGCCCAGAGTAAGCTGTTTTGTCTTTGCTTCATTGAAGACGAGGCCATTCTTATTACAATACTCCATAGCCATGTTAACAGCAATGAAGGACTGGATTTCTAGATCTTCCTTATTTTTATGGGCTGTGACGAGAACTGTGTCGTCTGCATACATAATTGCATTGCAGTAAGGACCAGTGTAAGAAGGCAAGTCTGATGTAAAAATTATAAAAAGAACAGGGCCCAAAACAGAACCTTGTGGAACGCCTCTATTAGTTGGAAGCCTATTTGATCGGACCGAAGAAATTGATCCATTCAAATTTTTCTTAATCTCCACCACCTGTTCTCTTTCTTTCAGGTAACTCCCAAACCACAAAATAGCTTTTTCCTGAAAGCCAAGAGCACAAAGCTTCTTTAATATTAGGTCACGGCTGAGGCAGTCGAAAGCCTTGCTCAAGTCCAGAAAAACACTCACAACAGTCTCACCATCTTCAAGTTTGTCTACGATGTACTCAATAAGACACACAAGCGCTGTAGATGTTGACCTCTTTGGTGTGAAACCATGCTGTTCCCTAAGATTAATGTTATTCAGTTGAAGATGTTCCATTATCCTGTGCATTGCAGCCTTTTCAATAATTTTAGAAAAGGTTGAGATCAGTGAAATCGGCCTATAGTTTTCCACTTCATCCTTGCTGCCTGCTTTATGAAGGGGGATCACTTTCGACATTTTCATTTTGCTAGGGACATGGCCATTCTTAAAGCTCAAATTGAAAATATGGAGCAAAGGTGTTATAAGCTCGTCCTTGCAATACTTCACCATCAACGAAGAAAACTCATCAAGACCCGATGATGTTTTGTTCTTCATATCCGAAATTATCTTGTGAAGCTCTTCCTTTGTAATGGGGTTTAGAATGAAAATAGGGGCCTCAATTTCCCATACCCTAGATTGTGTGTGCTCAGTATCTTGAAGTCCATTCTTCTTTAGTGTTTCTTCAGCTATTGATGTGAAGTACTTGTTAAACTCATTGGAGATTACCATAGGATCGTCAACTCTTGTGTCCCCTAGGTTGAGTCTTTGAATGTAAGAAGTTTCTTGTTTTTGCTTCCGTTCACTATTAATGATCTTCCAAATGGCTTTTCCTTTGTTATTTGATTCTGAGATAAAAGTAGTACTTGCTTCTATTCTAAGTGCACGCAGCTTCAGATCATATGACTTTTTAAGCTTATTAGCAATTTCCTTGTCTGCTCTACTACCACTTAGAACATATTTGTCCTGAGCTTTCAGAAATCGTTCCCTCAAATTGGAAGCCTCCACATCAAACACATTCTTCACTGGCCCATTCGCCCTTCTTCGGGTTCTTTTCAAAGAACATGAACTATTCAGAGCCTGTGTATTCAAGGTGAGGAAATTGTTGTAACTTTCCTCAATATTGTCACATTCTAAGACTTCAGCCCATGACTCATTAGTGAGTAGTTTCTTTAGATCTCCTAGACTATTGGGATTCAGATGCCTGCAAGTAGTTGAGATAAAGGTGTTTTCTCTCACTGCGAGATTTAATTCGCAGAACTGACCTGTGTAATCTGAAATACCAGTTTGTTCCACATGCACTCTCAATTTGTCCTTGCCTCCAGAAGAAATACATATCATATCAATGGAAGAAATTGTGTCATGCGTAATGCGAGTTGGAGGGAGATTAATCCTTTCAATGTTGTAGGCTGCCAGTAGTTCTTTAAGTTGGGATCTTTCTGTAGAAGGTTGGAGGGAGTTAACATTAAAATCTCCCATGATTAAGATGACTATGTTCCTGGTATTTATCCAATGATCTAGGATGGTTGATAGAGTCTGTAGGGATAAGAGGAAGGATTCCTTGTCATGTTTAGGTGGGCGGTATATACCCAGAACGTAAAGGCTTGATTTCCTATCTAAGTTTATTGCAACAGCTGATACTTCACATATCATGGGTGTGCTTAGATGCTCAACATTCAATGAGGAGATTTCATTTTCTAGGTTGTCTTGCTTGTATATTGCCACTCCTCCTTTAATAGTATGGTCTCTACAAAAAGCAGACACCAGACTATAGTTCATCAATTTAGTGTTAGCTATAGTGCTCGTACTTTGACCATGCTCAGTCACTATGATCAAATTAGGACTGGTTTTATTGAGCAAATGATTTAGCCGGTCGACTTTATTTGCTATTCGGTCAGTATTTTGATGAAATATAGTTAAGTTCTTGTTCCCATTGCTGTTGTTGTCCGAGCATTTGTTGCTGAATTTCCAAAGCTCGTTCTGATATTGTTGGGACTCTTCAATTTCGTCTTCTTCCTGCGACGTTCCTCTAAAAAATTACGAGAATCATTCACTCCAATCCCAGTCAAAAGATCTGCATCCTCATGTCCCGTCGAGTGAGAGTTTCGTGGCTGGCGGCACAGCTTTATTTTCTATAGTTATAGCTGTGTTATTGGCCTTAGGTTGATCCACTTCATGAGTTGGGGGTATATATGAAATCAGAAATTCTTCTATATTATTGTTAAAAAAGTCTTCAAAAGAATGTCCTTTTGGTAGAATTTTGGCAGTAATTGGATGAGGTCTTTTACGATTGATTTTTCCTTTGGTCCTAGGTGTGCCTGGGGACCCTAGGCACGGGCTATTAGGCTTTCGATCACAACTACGCACAGCGTTAACGTGACGGATCTCCTGAAGCTCTAGAGAAGTTAACCTTTTTTCCAGTTTTGAATGGTTGCTGGATAGCTTGCTAATTTCTTCCATCAATTTGTCAACTGTAGAAACATTTTCCTCTGTTCCCTGTGGGGGCGATTTTACAACGGATTCTTTTGATGGGGATTCTCTGGAGTTAATTGAGGCTTTGTTCAGCTTCTCTGTTAATTTAAGTAAGCCTGAATTTTTTCTTCCTGAGCCTCGATTAATTCAATATGTTGATTATCATATTCTTCGTAGAGTTTTTGCAAATTTTTCTTGTCCACATTCAATTTTTCAAGTTGGTTGTTGCTATCTTCCAACAGTAGAAGTAACTCTTCTTGTCTTTTTCGTAGTCTATCGTCTAAGGTGTACCAACAAATGACGCTTTACATGGTTTGGTCGGAAAAAGGTTTTCTCACATGACAAACATTTAAAAGGACGCTCTCCAGTGTGATGAAACATATGAGCCTTCATGGTAAATAGACTTTTACAGATTTGATTACATATTAGACACTTGAGAGGCAAATTTTTAATGTGATTTGACATATCTAGTCTTGCACGTTTTATGTCTGTGAAACTCGTCACATAAATATGCTACCTAATCAGGAAAGTAAACAAATCAGAGGGGTTTTTAAGTATTTTAAAGAGTAAACTTGTGTTGTAGGACTTCTTAAATGTATAGCAGATACATGATATGCTACCGTTCTCATTTGACATTTAATCTTCTTGTAGTTAAATCTTGCCATGTTGTGTTGAGTCTTTGAATGTAAGAGGTTTCTTGTTTTTGCTTCCGTTCACTATTAATGATCTTCCAAATGGCTTTTCCTTTGTTATTTGATTCTGAGATAAAAGTAGTACTTGCTTCTATTCTAAGTGCACGCAGCTTCAGATCATATGACTTTTTAAGCTTATTAGCAATTTCCTTGTCTGCTCTACTACCACTTAGAACATATTTGTCCTGAGCTTTCAGAAATCGTTCCCTCAAATTGGAAGCCTCCACATCAAACACATTCTTCACTGGCCCATTCGCCCTTCTTCGGGTTCTTTTCAAAGAACATGAACTATTCAGAGCCTGTGTATTCAAGGTGAGGAAATTGTTGTAACTTTCCTCAATATTGTCACATTCTAAGACTTCAGCCCATGACTCATTAGCGAGTAGTTTCTTTAGATCTCCTAGACGATTGGGATTCAGATGCCTGCAAGTAGTTGAGATAAAGGTGTTTTCTCTCACTGCGAGATTTAATTCGCAGAACTGACCTGTGTGATCTGAAATACCAGTTTGTTCCACATGCACTCTCAATTTGTCCTTGCCTCCAGAAGAAATACAGATCATATCAATGGAAGAAATTGTGTCATGCGTAATGCGAGTTGGAGGGAGATTAATCCTTTCAATGTTGTAGGCTGCCAGTAGTTCTTTAAGTTGGGATCTTTCTGTAGAAGGTTGGAGGGAGTTAACATTAAAATCTCCCATGATTAAGATGACTATGTTCCTGGTATTTATCCAATGATCTAGGATGGTTGATAGAGTCTGTAGGGATAAGAGGAAGGATTCCTTGTCATGTTTAGGTGGGCGGTATATACCCAGAACGTAAAGGCTTGATTTCCTATCTAAGTTTATTGCAACAGCTGATACTTCACATATCATGGGTGTGCTTAGATGCTCAACATTCAATGAGGAGATTTCATTTTCTAGGTTGTCTTGCTTGTATATTGCCACTCCTCCTTTAATAGTATGGTCTCTACAAAAAGCAGACACCAGACTATAGTTCATCAATTTAGTGTTAGCTATAGTGCTCGTACTTTGACCATGCTCAGTCACTATGATCAAATTAGGACTGGTTTTATTGAGCAAATGATTTAGCCGGTCGACTTTATTTGCTATTCGGTCAGTATTTTGATGAAATATAGTTAAGTTCTTGTTCCCATTGCTGTTGTTGTCCGAGCATTTGTTGCTGAATTTCCAAAGCTCGTTCTGATATTGTTGGGACTCTTCAATTTCGTCTTCTTCCTGCGACGTTCTTCTAAAAAATTACGAGAATCATTCACTCCAATCCCAGTCAAAAGATCTGCATCCTCATGTCCCGTCGAGTGAGAGTTTCGTGGCTGGCGGCACAGCTTTATTTTCTATAGTTATAGCTGTGTTATTGGCCTTAGGTTGATCCACTTCATGAGTTGGGGGTATATATGAAATCAGAAATTCTTCTATATTATTGTTAAAAAAGTCTTCAAAAGAATGTCCTTTTGGTAGAATTTTGGCAGTAATTGGATGAGGTCTTTTACGATTGATTTTTCCTTTGGTCCTAGGTGTGCCTGGGGACCCTAGGCACGGGCTATTAGGCTTTCGATCACAACTACGCACAGCGTTAACGTGACGGATCTCCTGAAGCTCTAGAGAAGTTAACCTTTTTTCCAGTTTTGAATGGTTGCTGGATAGCTTGCTAATTTCTTCCATCAATTTGTCAACTGTAGAAACATTTTCCTCTGTTCCCTGTGGGGGCGATTTTACAACGGATTCTTTTGATGGGGATTCTCTGGAGTTAATTGAGGCTTTGTTCAGCTTCTCTGTTAATTTAAGTAAGCCTGAATTTTTTCTTCCTGAGCCTCGATTAATTCAATATGTTGATTACCGTATCATATTCTTCGTAGAGTTTTTGCAAATTTTTCTTGTCCACATTCAATTTTTCAAGTTGGTTGTTGCTATCTTCCAACAGTAGAAGTAACTCTTCTTGTCTTTTTCGTAGTCTATCGTCTAAGGTGTACCAACAAATGACGCTTTACATGGTTTGGTCGGACAAAGGTTTTCTCACATGACAAACATTTAAAGGACGCTCTCCAGTGTGATGAAACATATGAGCCTTCATGGTAAATAGACTTTTACAGATTTGATTACATATTAGACACTTGAGAGGCAAATTTTTAATGTGATTTGACATATCTAGTCTTGCACGTTTTATGTCTGTGAAACTCGTCACATAAATATGCTACCTAATCAGGAAAGTAAACAAATCAGAGGGGTTTTTAAGTATTTTAAAGAGTAAACTTGTGTTGTAGGACTTCTTAAATGTATAGCAGATACATGATATGCTACCGTTCTCATTTGACATTTAATCTTCTTGTAGTTAAATCTTGCCATGTTGTGTTGAGTCTTTGAATGTAAGAAGTTTCTTGTTTTTGCTTCCGTTCACTATTAATGATCTTCCAAATGGCTTTTCCTTTGTTATTTGATTCTGAGATAAAAGTAGTACTTGCTTCTATTCTAAGTGCACGCAGCTTCAGATCATATGACTTTTTAAGCTTATTAGCAATTTCCTTGTCTGCTCTACTACCACTTAGAACATATTTGTCCTGAGCTTTCAGAAATCGTTCCCTCAAATTGGAAGCCTCCACATCAAACACATTCTTCACTGGCCCATTCGCCCTTCTTCGGGTTCTTTTCAAAGAACATGAACTATTAAGAGCCTGTGTAATCAAGGTGAGGAAATTGTTGTAACTTTCCTCAATATTGTCACATTCTAAGACTTCAGCCCATGACTCATTAGCGAGTAGTTTCTTTAGATCTCCTAGACGATTGGGATTCAGATGCCTGCAAGTAGTTGAGATAAAGGTGTTTTCTCTCACTGCGAGATTTAATTCGCAGAACTGACCTGTGTAATCTGAAATACCAGTTTGTTCCACATGCACTCTCAATTTGTCCTTGCCTCCAGAAGAAATACAGATCATATCAATGGAAGAAATTGTGTCATGCGTAATGCGAGTTGGAGGGCGATTAATCCTTTCAATGTTGTAGGCTGCCAGTAGTTCTTTAAGTTGGGATCTTTCTGTAGAAGGTTGGAGGGAGTTAACATTAAAATCTCCCATGATTAAGATGACTATGTTCCTGGTATTTATCCAATGATCTAGGATGGTTGATAGAGTCTGTAGGGATAAGAGGAAGGATTCCTTGTCATGTTTAGGTGGGCGGTATATACCCAGAACGTAAAGGCTTGATTTCCTATCTAAGTTTATTGCAACAGCTGATACTTCACATATCATGGGTGTGCTTAGATGCTCAACATTCAATGAGGAGATTTCATTTTCTAGGTTGTCTTGCTTGTATATTGCCACTCCTCCTTTAATAGTATGGTCTCTACAAAAAGCAGACACCAGACTATAGTTCATCAATTTAGTGTTAGCTATAGTGCTCGTACTTTGACCATGCTCAGTCACTATGATCAAATTAGGACTGGTTTTATTGAGCAAATGGTTTAGCCGGTCGACTTTATTTGCTATTCGGTCAGTATTTTGATGAAATATAGTTAAGTTCTTGTTCCCATTGCTGTTGTTGTCCGAGCATTTGTTGCTGAATTTCCAAAGCTCGTTCTGATATTGTTGGGACTCTTCAATTTCGTCTTCTTCCTGCGACGTTCTTCTAAAAAATTACGAGAATCATTCACTCCAATCCCAGTCAAAAGATCTGCATCCTCATGTCCCGTCGAGTGAGAGTTTCGTGGCTGGCGGCACAGCTTTATTTTCTATAGTTATAGCTGTGTTATTGGCCTTAGGTTGATCCACTTCATGAGTTGGGGGTATATATGAAATCAGAAATTCTTCTATATTATTGTTAAAAAAGTCTTCAAAAGAATGTCCTTTTGGTAGAATTTTGGCAGTAATTGGATGAGGTCTTTTACGATTGATTTTTCCTTTGGTCCTAGGTGTGCCTGGGGACCCTAGGCACGGGCTATTAGGCTTTCGATCACAACTACGCACAGCGTTAACGTGACGGATCTCCTGAAGCTCTAGAGAAGTTAACCTTTTTTCCAGTTTTGAATGGTTGCTGGATAGCTTGCTAATTTCTTCCATCAATTTGTCAACTGTAGAAACATTTTCCTCTGTTCCCTGTGGGGGCGATTTTACAACGGATTCTTTTGATGGGGATTCTCTGGAGTTAATTGAGGCTTTGTTCAGCTTCTCTGTTAATTTAAGTAAGCCTGAATTTTTTCTTCCTAAACCTCGATTAATTCAATATGTTGATTATCATATTCTTCGTAGAGTTTTTGCAAATTTTTCTTGTCCACATTCAATTTTTCAAGTTGGTTGTTGCTATCTTCCAACAGTAGAAGTAACTCTTCTTGTCTTTTTCGTAGTCTATCGTCTAAGGTGTACCAACAAATGACGCTTTACATGGTTTGGTCGGAAAAAGGTTTTCTCACATGACAAACATTTAAAAGGACGCTCTCCAGTGTGATGAAACATATGAGCCTTCATGGTAAATAGACTTTTACAGATTTGATTACATATTAGACACTTGAGAGGCAAATTTTTAATGTGATTTGACATATCTAGTCTTGCACGTTTTATGTCTGTGAAACTCGTCACATAAATATGCTACCTAATCAGGAAAGTAAACAAATCAGAGGGGTTTTTAAGTATTTTAAAGAGTAAACTTGTGTTGTAGGACTTCTTAAATGTATAGCAGATACATGATATGCTACCGTTCTCATTTGACATTTAATCTTCTTGTAATTAAATCTTGCCATGTTGTGTTGAGTCTTTGAATGTAAGAAGTTTCTTGTTTTTGCTTCCGTTCACTATTAATGATCTTCCAAATGGCTTTTCCTTTGTTATTTGATTCTGAGATAAAAGTAGTACTTGCATCTATTCTAAGTGCACGCAGCTTCAGATCATATGACTTTTTAAGCTTATTAGCAATTTCCTTGTCTGCTCTACTACCACTTAGAACATATTTGTCCTGAGCTTTCAGAAATCGTTCCCTCAAATTGGAAGCCTCCACATCAAACACATTCTTCACTGGCCCATTCGCCCTTCTTCGGGTTCTTTTCAAAGAACATGAACTATTCAGAGCCTGTGTATTCAAGGTGAGGAAATTGTTGTAACTTTCCTCAATATTGTCACATTCTAAGACTTCAGCCCATGACTCATTAGCGAGTAGTTTCTTTAGATCTCCTAGACTATTGGGATTCAGATGCCTGCAAGTAGTTGAGATAAAGGTGTTTTCTCTCACTGCGAGATTTAATTCGCAGAACTGACCTGTGTGATCTGAAATACCAGTTTGTTCCACATGCACTCTCAATTTGTCCTTGCCTCCAGAAGAAATACAGATCATATCAATGGAAGAAATTGTGTCATGCGTAATGCGAGTTGGAGGGAGATTAATCCTTTCAATGTTGTAGGCTGCCAGTAGTTCTTTAAGTTGGGATCTTTCTGTAGAAGGTTGGAGGGAGTTAACATTAAAATCTCCCATGATTAAGATGACTATGTTCCTGGTATTTATCCAATGATCTAGGATGGTTGATAGAGTCTGTAGGGATAAGAGGAAGGATTCCTTGTCATGTTTAGGTGGGCGGTATATACCCAGAACGTAAAGGCTTGATTTCCTATCTAAGTTTATTGCAACAGCTGATACTTCACATATCATGGGTGTGCTTAGATGCTCAACATTCAATGAAGAGATTTCATTTTCTAGGTTGTCTTGCTTGTATATTGCCACTCCTCCTTTAATAGTATGGTCTCTGCAAAAAGCAGACACCAGACTATAGTTCATCAATTTAGTGTTAGCTATAGTGCTCGTACTTTTACCATGCTCAGTCACTATGATCAAATTAGGACTGGTTTTATTGAGCAAATGATTTAGCCGGTCGACTTTATTTGCTATTCGGTCAGTATTTTGATGAAATATAGTTAAGTTCTTGTTCCCATTGCTGTTGTTGTCCGAGCATTTGTTGCTGAATTTCCAAAGCTCGTTCTGATATTGTTGGGACTCTTCAATTTCGTCTTCTTCCTGCGACGTTCTTTTAAAAAATTACGAGAATCATTCACTCCAATCCCAGTCAAAAGATCTGCATCCTCATGTCCCGTCGAGTGAGAGTTTCGTGGCTGGCGGCACAGCTTTATTTTCTATAGTTATAGCTGTGTTATTGGCCTTAGGTTGATCCACTTCATGAGTTGGGGGTATATATAAAATCAGAAATTCTTCTATATTATTGTTAAAAAAGTCTTCAAAAGAATGTCCTTTTGCCAACAAAAGGATTTACTGAATTTAATTTTTGTTGGGGAAACATAACATTTAGAGTGATTCTTCAAAGTAATACATAAGGAATTATCTCATTTAGGCCTAGTTGTTTGTGCTTGAATTAGATTCCTTTTTTTATGTCTGAACTCATCTGTGTCCACTTCCGAAAATGATCATACCTTATTATAAAAATGTATTAATCAGTTAAAACAGGTTTTTAACAATCAGTTCACAACATTCTAATAATTTCTACACACTCGATAACATCATAATGATCAAATATCAGGGTTTTGCTGCCATGGTCAAAATTTAAAATAAAATCCAGCTAATCAATACAAACACCTCAAATCTGAATATTGTCTAATCAGAAACACGTTTTCCAGAGAAAACTTTGCTGTGCAAATACAAGAAAAACTATATGTTCTTGAATATTTTTTTAAGGGGATGGTAGCCTTATTTAATCTTGCATTTTTCCGTCTACATTGACTGTTTGGCTGTGCGCAACTGTGGAGGTAACCAAGCAAAGCAAGGTGTGAGCTGGTACTCAGTACGAAGGTGGATTGTAATGTAAAAATGTTTGTGGCAGTGACCAGAATCCGAACCCACGTCATTGCTGCCTTGGGCCCAAATTATATGACGCTACCGACTGAGCCACCAACTAAACTAACCAGGGTGTGTAGCCGACCAAGAAACTGAGAACTGTAATTATGACATCAAAAAAGTCGGTAAACTGTAGGCACCTAACTTAATTATGTTCATTTTTTATGGATCTGGGAAATTTTAAATAATCGCCAGCAGCCTATGGGCCAAGTGTCCATTGATTAGGAGCAGTTTCTTTGTTCTCTTTTAAGGTTTTTGAATGGTAAAAAGAAAGTATATCATGGAGACAGACAGATTACACACAGACAGATTACCATGGTCGTTGTGGGAGCTATAAGTAACCATTTTCAGACCAAAATACTACATACATTTTGTAAACACCTGTTTTCTTTTTCTTTATTGCTGGTTTGGTTCCAAGGTTACAAGATCAGTTGCCCAGATTGCCCATGCAAATAATATATAGGCCACATGGATTAGACATTTGAAACCCGCAACAAGGTACACCAACTCAAAAAATGATTTAACAAAAATCAGCCTTTGCCCAACACCTGGTCGACTCTAATGACTCAATGAGTAGCATTGACTAGGGCTTAGAAATTGTACATATCTGTGGGAAAGGTAGCACACTTGACACCTTGGAGGAGTTTGAGGTTTATAAAATTCATAATGACAATTAGTGTAAGGAGCATCCTTAACAAAAAATTACAGTTCCGGTCTCACTCGACTTTCAAAAAGATCCTAAACTCAAGAACAACAGTTTTTCCTTTTTGTTTTGTTATTAATTGATTCTGATTCTTTGTTTTTCACTCAACATTATTGTATAACTAGCTTTAAGCAAGTCTTGTTTGTTATTGCACTGAATTGTACCAAATATCAAAATGGAGCTGTCTGTTGGAATGTAAAATAAAAATAAATCAAATAAAATATAACAAAACAGCTGGTCGAAGATCTGATATCATCAGTGATAGCAGTATAAGAGGAGACGACGTGACGTAGACCTCCCTGCTAACAACCCTGCCCCGCGCCGGACTAAATCAGTATTATTATGATGGAGCTATCAAAATGTTTGTGTATTCGTGCCATTTTAATGTTTTTTAAGTTCGTGTAGTCCTTGTTTTGTTAATTGTGTTAATTGTTAATTATGTTTTTAACGAGTTGTAAGTTTGAAAAATGCTATATTCGCAATAAAACTTATAAGCTGAGCTGATAAGCAATACTAATCATTGGACTATTTTACGGAGGTATGTATTAACCAATCACTGTCTTATAATCTTTATACAGTATAGTAAAACTAGAAAGGGGAGTTGATGAAACGTAGCTGTTCCTTAGGTTAAGAGTACATTACACCCTTACTTCGGGCCCAATAGGTTTTTACCTTATTACATTAATTCACAACTAGTTTACACCTTGCTCGAAATCAAGCAATTGCAAAGAAGTGGTTATTTAAAAACAAATACAAGTCATCATAATTTCCGATGTGTTTAAAAGACTCAACTCTAGATTACGTACCTAACAGTACCATATAATCAAAATTTCTTGTAAAATATTTTTTTTCATTTTTCAAAAGATAATCTGGTTTTTTAAATGTTTCCCACTTATAGCCGTATTAGGTTGTCCATGTTAATATTCGTCAATGATAATGTAGTCTGCATGGTACCACCTGTTGTCGCCATTACGTTTACAAATTTCAGTCAATTTTTTATAGCCCGATAACATTTTGTTTGCATGACTAAGAACTACCTGATTTTCTGCATAACCTCTCTGTTGCAATTTTATTTGCATCAATTGGCATTCATCCATTGGCATTCACCTCGTCTGCTATGGTTGTATGCCTATAGTTTAATGTTAAAATTGGACAGTTTTAATTTTGTAATTTAAGTGGTTTTTCAAGTTTTTAAAGTGAAAGTTGCATGCCAAACTCCACTGGAAACATGAGTAAATATTAATAATAAATAAACTTTAAAATATCTCAATCACTTAACTTGTCATTAGTAAAATAAAAATACTTACGTTTATCTTGCTGAAAGTCACATGTTTTTCAAGCATTCAAAATAACCTCTCCAGTAAATCACTACTTTTTAATATCATTCTTCTCTGGTTGGATATTTCAAATTGAACACCACAGTATGTAATTTCACTGTTCTGACAGTTTGGTTTTTGAACATTCGAAAGTGGATTAATAATTAAAACAGGAAGAAAGGTTGTGCACTTGACCAGAACAAGACCATTTCCTGTTTGGAAACAGGAATCAGGCTACCTCTCCACCTGTTGCTAGCCAACTTGGACCCTGAGCTTCTTATCAGTGACCTGTCAACCATTTCTCTCTGTCCTGCCTTCCACCACAACAATGGTTTGTTTACATGACTTATTTGTTGAGAACTGTGATAGTGAATGCATGGTAAAATGAATATTTTTTTTTATTTATAAGTAAATTAATTATTTATTTACATATTTATTTTGCAATGGAAAATAAATGTAGACCCAAATACAAAGCAGAAGAAAAGATTTTTGCTAAAGTCAAAGGCTACCCCTACTGGCCTGCCATTATAGATTCTACTGATACTTCAAGTAAAATAATAAAATATAGTGTTACATTTTTTGGCACTAACGAAACTGCACTGGTAAAGGAATTAGACATATGTCCATATCTTGAGAACAAACATAAACATGGCAATCCAAAATCAAAAAATCGTCTCTTTACTAATGCTATGAAAGAAATTGAAGAAAGTCTAACTTATAAAAGGAGAAGCTTGAATAAAAATTTTCCTTCTCACCATAATACTCCAGTAGTAAAAAACATACCTTCAAAGGTCACTTCCGACTCACCTCAACCTTCGATACTTTTAAATAGTAAAGCAGAATCCCCCAGCCCTTGTCTATCACACCTAACTGAAAATGATAACATGGTTTTAGATGTGAACCTTGTACCACATAGTGTTGTACAGGACAAAGAAGTAAATGCTTGTAGTAGTTTTTATGAAGATGTAAGCCTTAACTCTAGTATAGGTAAAAGTCCAGCAACTCAGGTTGGTGATAACCAAACACCTAGTACATTACAATTAGGATCAAATGACTTTCAGACACAAATAATACTTAAGGAGCTAAATAAATACAAATTAGAGTGTCAAAACCAGCAGTTGGTGATAAAGATGCTACAATCGGATAATGAAAACCTAACTAAGGAGCTAAACGAGTTAAGAAATGGTTTTAAATGCTTAAAATGTTACCCACCCTTCAAAACAGTAAACAATGGTTTTAAGTCATTCAGTGGACAAAGCAAATCCATCATACAAAATGTAGGGATCACCTGTGAAAACCGTTTTAGTATTCCCCAGTCAATAATTAACAATGAAGTCGAGAATATGACTACAGATAGCTCGGAAGATAGCGTAATCCTAAAAGGACCTAACCACACAAGTCACACTCGTAAACCAATGAGAGATCGTAAACTGAACCCGAATATTGCACAGCCCAAACTAATGATCTTTGCAGATAGCAATGGACAAAATTTGAGCAACTTGGTACATCAAAGGTCATCTCACAATGTGTCAGCATATGTCAGATCCGGAGCAAAATTTAGGCAAGTTGTGGAAGAAGTGAAGGTGATAGCAAGAAATCTGACAAGCAAAGACCACCTCATAGTGCTGGCAGGTGCTAACAATGTAGAAACTACACCCATTAAGCAGCTCATAACTAAAATGAATCAGTTTATTACTGAGGCAAAAAATACAAACCTGCTTTTTTCAACATTACCCATGCGACATGACCGGCCAGACCTGGATTTGAAAATCAGCAATATAAATACTGAACTAGCAAAGATCACTGGTTTACATAGTCACATGACCCTCATACCATTCCATCTTTTTCCTAGACACTATTTTACGAACCACGGCCTCCATCTAAACAAGAGGGGAAAGAACCATAGTAGTGGTGAACTAATGGTCCTACCTCACTTGGGGCACGTTTTCCCATAAGAAATAACATGGGATCATTTTTTGGCCACTAAAACCAAAAATCCTGATCCCATGTTATTCTTATGGGAAAAAATTGCCTATACAAGCCTATATAAATGTTCAATACCATTGTACAACTCCATTACTATTTCAAATCCACATCCATTCACAAAATCATCAACTTGACAGTGCGAGGTTTGTATGCGAACTCGGGCGCGCACTATGACACTGTGACCCCAATCAAAACTAATTGCTGTCTGCTGCTAGGCTGTCTGATGCCAATCTGTCTGGTTTATTCGGGTGTAATCAATTGGTTGCGTAATTGATGCTTGTTCTCATATCCTGTATTTCTTTTAACTTAGGAGTGTAGCTAATATTCTGAGTCAATTTTTAAACATGCTGAATTCACACATTGAGGGACTTTGATAAAAAAAAAATATACAAGTCAATTTTTAAATACGTAGTCGAATTCTAATATAGAGTTCTAACTGTTATTTATACTTATTTAGTTGTGTGTATGAGTGTGTTGAGTACTAAGTTTAAATCACCATAGTACAGTGTGTTAATGTTGTGTATGTGTGTGGGTTTTGAACTCAGTATGAGGTTTAAATCACACTAATACAGAGTTCTAACTGTTATACTTATTTAGTTGTGTGTATGAGTGTGTTTGTTTGAAATTCAACATTAGGTTTATTCCACTCTAATATTGAATTTTATGTCATCAGATGTATGTGTTTAGAGCGTTGTATAAGGTTCATTTACAGGACTAGCTTGTGATATTGGTTAGAATGGATTAGCATGGAAAATTCATGGAAAGAATACGAATTTTCCTAAGGATGATATTGTAGGTTGGAAAGGAAATTGGAACTCACTCGGTTGGAATGAGTGAGCTCCTAAGAAAACTACCACAAGATAGTCCCATTTATAACTAACTAAGCTGTTATTTAAATCAGAATTCTAAATTTTAAAATATATTTTGATATTCAAAAATTTATACAATGAGATTTGTTAATTGTAATTTTCAAAATCAAAAAAACTAAATCCTAAAAAGTAATATTTCTTAAATAAAAAAATACTTTTAGCAATTTATAATACTGAGTCTTACTTAAATTCAATGTATGTGTGCTAGAGACTCTATCTATGTTAACTTTTAACTGAACTTGACCAAAGTTTTGGTTTAAAGTCCCTCAGTGTATGAATTCAGTTAAATGTTTAAAAATTGACTCAGAATATTAGCTACACTCCTAAGTTAAAAGAAATTCAATGTGTCAGTACAAGCATCGATTACGCAATCACAGTCGCATAACACTGTGAGTCATGCACCTGTGAGGTGTTGTCGAGCAATGGCGCAGGTGGAGGCGCCCTGCCCTACATCTGTCGACCTGTCTCAACCTGTATAGTTAATGTGTGGAGGGACTTACCAGAGAGAGAGAGGAGCTGCGCCGGCTGTGAATGAGTGACTAGGGAACTGGTTACTCCTCCCACCTTTTTATAGCCAGCCATGAATGGTCCGCCGCTAATATTTCTACAATTCAACAGACCTGTCTAGACCTGTTGACACGCCCGCCTCCCATTTTCTCTTTCAGTCTCTCTCTTGCTCTCTATCTCTCAACACCTCCCCTCGTCTTGACACCTGTACTGTGCTGTGTACATAATTAATTGCAACGGACTTGCTCACTTGTTTGTTAAACTTGGCGGAGATATTCGAACCGTCTGTGTATATTTTACTCACTGAAGTACTTTGAGAAATTAATGAGAAATAATTTTATAGATTAAAATTTTCAAAATTTATAATTTTATAAATTAAACTTTAAAAAAATTATAACTTTATAAATTAAATTTTCAAAATTTATAATTTTATAAATTAAACTTTTCAAAATTTATAATTTTATAAATTAAAATTTACAAAATTTATAATTTTATAAATTAAAATTTTCAAAAGTCTATATATAGAGGTGGCATCAGCCCGAGACCTCATTCCTAAACATGAAGTCATCATGTCAACACTGCTCCGTGTCACTCTCCACCGAAAGCAACCTGATTCGTCACTACAAGGTAATGCATCAAATGAATGTGAAACTGTGCAAGGTTTGTGATTTAATCTGTGATAGCCACATGGCTTTAAAGTCACATATATTACAAAGTCACAAGAGTTGTAATTTTTGTAAGAAAAATGTTGTTGGACATTTTAGAAGACATGTCAATTCTTGTAACAAATGTCCATACACAATGATTAAATTTGTTGGTGAATCGATTAGAGCTGAACTTGAAAATACTCTTAAGTCTTGTCCTCTGCCAATAAAATGGACTTTAGTTAGGAGAATTAAATTTATAAAATATTCAATGGATAAAAATGGAAAATTAGTTAATGAAAAAGAATGTATTGCAGATTTTAGAAGTCTTACTACCTTAACTATTGAGAAGCGAGATTTAAAGTCTCAAATTGAAAATGCACTTTTAAAGATTGATTCATCCATTCACAAATATCAAACTCAAGGCAGTGGTTGGATATATGACCATACTAAGTATTGGCAGTTGCATGTTTACAAGTATAAACCTCTAACTCCAAAGTCATACATTCCCACACCAAAAAGTATTCATTTGACAAAAGCAGTTCTAAATATAGAAAATTCAGATAATAAATGCTTTCTTTGGTCAATTTTAGCAGCTTTATATTCAAGGAATGCTAAAAATGCTGAACGAGTATCGAAATATGCACCCTATGAAAGTCAGTTAAATATGACAAACATAAAGTATCCCGTAAAAATATCTGATATAGATAAATTTGAAAGACAAAATAATATAAGTGTCAATGTATTTGGAATTGAAGACCAGAAATTAATATATCCATTAAGAACAACCAAATTAAAAAGTAATATCCATGTAGATTTATTATTATTACAAGAAGGTCGTAAATCACATTATTGTTTAATTCGTGATTTTGATAAGTTAATGTTCCACTGTACAAAATATAACAATAAGAAGCATTTTTGCAAGCTGTGTTTGCAACATTTTTACACTAATGATATATTAGAACGTCACACAACATATTGTAAAAACTTTGATGCTCAACAAGTGGAAATGTCTAAACAAGATACATTACAATTTAAAAATCATAAATATCAACTAAAAGCCCCATTTGTGATTTATGCAGATTTTGAATGCTTTATAAATTCTAATATAGGTACATACTCCATCTGGATTTGCATTTGTCGTAGTAAAAGACTCAAAAATTATTTCTAAAGAGTTATATAGTGGTGAAAATGTTATGGATGTGTTTTTTGAAAGATTATTTCAGACTTATGATTATATTAAAAATCAAATGGCAATATACATTCCCCTAGTAATGACTCCTGAGCAAGAGGTATCTTTCCAAAACTCAACGCATTGTCATATTTGTGAAAAGCCCCTATATTTTGATAGGGTGAGAGATTATTCTCATTCAAATGGCCAATACCGTGGAGCTGCCCATAATGATTGTAATTTAAATTATAAAGCAACAAAAAAAAATACCAGTATTCTTCCATAATTTAAAAAATTATGATGGTCACATAATAATGCAACACTTGGGAAAATGTAATAATCGTAAAGTTAATTGTATAGCTAAAGATATGGAAAAATATATATCATTCTCTGTAGATGATTTAGTATTTTTAGATTCATACAACTTTCTGTCCCTTCCATTATATAAATTGGCTTCCAATTTAAACAAATTTAGATTCATACAAAATCCACTACTACAACGTAAAGGTGTATATCCCTATGAATATATGACGGGACCAGATAATTTCGCAGAGTCTCTACCTCCAAAAGAAGCATTTTACAGTACTCTTACTAAAGAACATATCTCTCCCAATGAATATGAACATGCTAAGAATGTATGGTCCCATTTTAATATAAATAATTTACAAGAATATCATGATTTATATCTTAAAACAGATGTATTGCTGTTGGCTGATGTGTTCGAGACATTTAGAGACCTGTGTTTAAAGGATTATAAACTTGACCCCGTACATATGTATTCACTTCCAGGACTAACATGGGAGGCCTGTCTTAGAATGACAGGAATAAAATTACAATTATTCAAAGATATTCACATGCATTTGTTCATAGAAAGTGCAATCAGAGGAGGAGTGAGTATGATTTCAACACGTTATGCTAAAGCAAACAATAAATATATGGGCGAACATTATGATCCCAATCAAGAGAGTGTCTATTTAATATATTTAGATTGTAACTCGCTATACTCAACAGCGATGTGCGAGCCGCTACCCATGGATAGATTTTGTTGGACGAATGAGATAGACTACAAAGATAATCAAAATGATGAGTTTGGATACATTTTAGAAGTTGATTCAAAATATGATAAAAGCTTACATGATTTACATAATGACTATCCATTAGCACCAGAGAAAATGAATGGCAAATTAATACCAAATTTAAATGACAAAACTAAATATATTTTACATTACAAAGCATTACAAAAATATGAGGAATTGGGTTTGATTGTTACAAAATACCATAGAATTTTAAAATTTAGACAGTCTAAATGGCTTGCGCCCTATATTAATTTTAATATTGAAAAACGCAAATGTGCTAAAACTGATTTCGAAAAAGACTTTTATAAATTGTTAAATAATAGTCTCTTTGGTCGAACAATCATGAATCAACGCAAGTTTCGTGACATTTATCTCAAGGATGAGTCACTATTAACAAAATATGTCACTAATCCAAGGTTTGGTTGTAGCAAAAAGCTTGATAACAATTTACATGCTATACATTTAAATAAATTAGTTGTAAAGTTTAATAAACCGATATATTTGGGAATGACCATTTTAGATATTAGTAAAGTAATAATGTATGATTTCCACTATAATTATATGTCAAAATTTAAGAACAAAAGATTTTTAATGACAGATACAGATTCATTAATGTATGCTATAGTTACATAGGACTTTTACAAGGAAATAGAATGTGACTTACACTATTTTGATACCTCTGGATATAGTAAAGACCATTTCTTATACTCTGATAAAAATAAAAAAGTCACTGGAAAGTTTAAAGACGAATTAGATGGTCATATTATGTATGAATATTGTGGTTTAAGACCAAAGTTATACTCTTACATCCCTCTAAAATGGTTATATGAAGAAGACAAGCAAGCTTTAGAGGTGAAGAAAGCTAAAGGAGCTGATGGTACTACAGTTAAACATCTCCTCAGACATCAACATTATTTGAACTGTCTTGCAACTGGGCAAGATTACTATGAGAATGTGACAAGAATTTAATCTACAAATCATCATCTTCAAACCTTGACCATGAACAAGAAAGTACTATCCTTTGACGATGACAAGAGGTTTATTCTAGAAGATGGCATCAACACCCTTGCGCTTGGTCACTATAAAATTGATCAAACATAAATCTATATTTGCCATTATTCTTTGACCTTTCTTTGTCTATTACAAAAAGCCATATTTAGTTTTATCCCAACATTGGTGACAGAGATTTCTAAATTGGTTAAATGAAAAGTCATTACCAACATGATTGTTATATACATGTTTTAAATTTAAATCATCTTGTTTAAATAATATTATGAAATTTACATTATCACGTAAATGTTTATGAACTTTGCTGTAAGATTGACACAAGTAAAAACAGTTAATATTTTTATGTCGAGAAAAATTGTGTAATATTTGGACTATTTATGTCATCAAATACAACAACTGACTGTGATTTTACATCATTTGGTGTGATTTCACAGTCAGTAAACGTGTGTAATTTCACTTCGTCACACAAATTAAATATTTCAATTATTTTTTTATATTTTTCTTGTTCTAACGATTTGGATATTAAATATAAGTTTGTAAATTTTAATCCTTCCTTTCTTACAATTAAATTGTAAATTACAACCGTCTTCCCACTTCCACTTGGACCACAAATAACACATCGAATATTGGTAGGAAATAGACCCAACTTCATTGGTATATTTTCCTTACTATGTACTATTTTAAATTTATGTTTTTGTTGAATAAAAGACATTTTTTATATAATAAAAATGGTAAAAAATGATAAGAAGAAAACATGTAAAAAGGGCAAAGGTTTATTCCTAAAGCCTTACAGGGGTCGAGGGTTATTGAATACTCTTATAAATAACCTCCCATTTAATTTGAAAATACCCACATATCAATACTGTGGACCTGGAACGAATATTCGTGAGAATTTAGCTAAAAATGTACCTCCAAAAAATAAACTAGACTCTTACTGTAAAGAGCATGACATATTCTACATGAATAATCCCGATACTGCTGCTCGGAACAAAGCAGACATGAGATTAGCAGACTTAGCTTGGACTAGAGTTACTGCCAAGGACGCAAGTCTTGCTGAAAGAGCTGCTGCTTACGCCGTGACAAATTTAATGAAGGCAAAAGCAAAAATGGCACACATTGGACAGCATATCGTAAAAATAAAGATATCGTAATTTATTTTGACCCATTTGGAATCCAACCTCCGAAAGAAGTAATTAAATATTTTGAGGGATATAAAATATTCTATACAACTGATCAAATACAAGATTTAAATAGTTCTATTTGTGGAATTTTATGTTTATCATTCATAAAAAATTTTTGTTTATAAAAATGGATTCATTTACTATAACATTTTCGGGTACAGAGCCAGAGCTAAAGTCAGTGTTCTTTCCTCCCATAGAATTAAATTATGATTATGTAATTGGATTAGTAGATTTTCAAAGTTATAATTCTATATTTAATGTTAAAAAACCACTAAATACTTTAACATATTACAAAGTAGAGAAAAAAACATTACCAAAGGGAGAGATCTTAGTTGATGATTTAAACCAGTTATTAGATGGTAAACTTAACGTTATAATACATAAAAATGGAGAAGCATTAATTAATACTAAAGTTAAACTTTTATTCAAAGGGCTTATTCCAAAATTAAATCAACTTAAAGGCAACAAATTAACCATTGGAGAAGGTGATGATGTTTTCTATTATGACCACAAAGCTCCAGTTACAATAGAAATTTCTGAAGGAACATATGAGGTGGTTGAGCTTGCAAAGGAAATTCAAAAACAAATCCCAGACTTTTTCCTTACAGCTAATAATAAAACTATGAAAGCAACATTACTTTCTAGCCATGTATTTGATTTTACAAAACCATGTTTAGGATCTGTTTTATTAGGATTTAAAGGTGTTTCTACTCCTGGTGTTCAGTTTGAATCTACAAATAAAATAAACATTAATAATATAAATGTGATTAGAGTAAAATGTAATATTGCAAACGGATCCTATTTAAACGGAAACAAATCACACACCATACATAGCTTTTATCCAGAAGCTCCTCCTGGCTACAAAATTATCGAAGTTCCAAGAAATATTATATATTTTCCTGTAAATAAGAGAAGTTTAGATGTTGTCAGTATTACATTTGCCGATCAACACGACAAGGCAATTGACTTTAACGGAGAAGAAACTACAATTACTTGTCATATAAAAAAGATATGAGAATTCATAAGAATTTATCTATAAGTGTACAAAATGCTAGGTTCCTAAAATCAATAGGACTAAAGTTAAAATTTTCTATTAATAAAAATGGAAGATTTTCTAGACGTTACAGGGAAATCCCAATTCGACGATAGTGTGGTTAAAATTACAAATCACTCCTATGTTCCCCACAATACTTTGGCAATAAATAATTCTGATGAAATTCGAATATGTATTAATAATCAAGATTTGCTAACTCTGCCATGTAGGAGTTATCTGTATATTAAGGGAGAAATTGAAAATCATGATAAAGGTCATTTTATAAATAATGCATTTGCGTTCTTATTTGATGAAATTAGATACGAAGTTGCAGGTAAAGAAATAGACATTGTAAGAAACCCAGGAATTTCTAGTCTTATGAAAATATTGAGCTCTTACAATAAAACTACTAAATTGTCAAATGTAGCATTTGATTCTGACACGAATTTAAAAGAGTTCCATAAAGGTGGCAAGTTTAGTACATGTTTGCCATTAGAGCTGTTAATGGGTGTATTTGAGGATTTTAATAAGGTATTAGTAAATGTCAAACAAGAATTGGTGTTGAAAAGATCGAAAAATGATTTGAATTGTATATTAACAACCACTAGTGCCCCAGCCAGTGGCACTGCTGATACGATTCCCAAAATTACACTTAATTCAATTCAATGGGTAATGCCACATGTGATACCATCAGATGGAGAGAAGTTACAATTACAAAAGATGTTATTGCAAAATAAAAATTTGCAAATTGCATTTAGAAGTTTAGAGCTGCATGAACTTCCATCATATCCCAATAATACAAGACATACATGGTCAGTAAAGACATCTTCAAGTTTGGAGAAGCCTAGGTATATTATATTTGGTTTCCAAACAGCTAGGGATAGTAGTGCACGAAAAAGAACTGATGAATTTGATCACTGTAAATTAAAAAATCTCAAAGTATTTCTAAACTCTGAATATTATCCTTATAGTGATTTAAATCTCGACTTTGAAAATGGAGATGTCTCTAAAGCTTATGAGATGTTTATGAGGTTTAGAGAGACTTACTATAATACTATCCCAGATCCTATGATTAGTAGGGCTGAGTTTATGAAGAAATATCCACTAATTGTAATAGACTGTTCTAGACAGAACGAAACAGTGAAGGAAGGAATTGTTGATATTAAATTAGAGATTGAAACTGCAGAAAATGTGCCAGCAAATACATCTGCATATTGTTTGATTATACATGATAAAGTGTTTGAGTACAATCCTTTGTCAAATGAGATAAATAAAATGTAAATAAAAGATGAAAAACATTCAACAAGAATTGGTTGACTCTGCAAATCAAATACGAGAGAAATATAGAGCTTTAAAACGTGGCAAGTTTCTAGAGGCTGAAGAGAGGTTCCAAACATTCCAACCTTTAATAGAGCCATTACAAGAATTAAAAAAATTACATCTATTAGCAAAACAGAGAGGCCTCAAATGGAGATACTCCCAATGACTCCATCTAGAATATCAATGATACCAAGATTGCAACCATTACAACCATCCACTCCACAGAAATTAGATTTTGGTCTTTTAGCATCAGACTATTTAGGAAATTACCTCAGTAAAAGTAGTATGACAGACACTACATAAGGTATTAGACGAGAATCAAATAAATTTTTTATTGGAAATAAGGAAGTTGATATTGCCAATGATGATGTTACAGTTGCAAATAAAACCTACAAGGGGACAAAAGGTTTATGGGAATTGTTAACGTTAAAAGAACCTGAGAACTATACTCAGGCTGATTTGCAAAATTATAAAGAGATTTTGGAAGCTACAAATGGACATTTAAAGAGTTACAAAGATGGTGCACCAATTTCAAGTAATAGACATACTAAATATCTTAATATAATTAAACCTCTATTTAAATCTGTTGGTGAAGGTTTGAGACAAGTGACTGGTAATAAAATAGACTATATTTATTGGGATGATCCTAATGAGCTTGTAGATAGGTTAAGACTTCTTTGGCTAAGTCGCCAAGCTGGTAACTCAGGAGTGGATAATGAAATAGATTCCATTATTGAGGAATTAAGAGAAAGTGGAATTATTTATTAAATAAAAATATGTTTATAGATAAATTTTATCGTTTATATAATCCATATAATAAGCCTGCAGAACCCAGGGCTAGTAGTGAACCTACTTTAAATTTACAAGACGATAGTTGGAATGGTTTAAACCATAAAATTGGTAATGTTAAAGATGGGGAGTTTGTAGATGATGTATCAACTTTGGGACAGACATTAACTAGAAAAGGTGATGTCTTTTTACAAGGTAAAACTAAATATGAGTTTTTAGAATCTAAGAATAAAAATTGGAATGCTAAAAAACAGAAAATTACTAATATGGAAAAGGGTGAAAGTTTAGATGATGTGCCCACTTTACAACAGACTTTAATACGAACAGATGGTGGTACATTTGTACAAGACAATAATAATTATGAATTTTTAGAATCAGAGAATGGTGTTTGGAATGCTAAGAAACGGAAAATTACTAATGTAGAAAAGGGTGAAAGTTTAGATGATGTGCCCACTTTACGACAGACTTTAATACGAAAAGAAGATGGTAAATTTATACAAGATGATAATAATTATGAATTTTTAGAATCAGAGAATGGTGTTTGGAATGCTAAGAAACAGAAACTTAGCAATTTGATGGAAGGTACAGATAGTAAAGATGCTGTGAATGTTTCACAAGTTCCAAAAATGGAAGCAGGCTATTGGAGTTTTTATAATAAAAGGTTAGTACGTGTTAAACCTGCCATTGATGAAACTGACTGTGTTATAAAAGAACAGACTATAACTTTTGATAAAAAAGAAAAATGTTGGGATGCCAAAAAACAATTTATAAGGAATCTACCAGAGGGGGAACATTCAGATGATATTTGTCTAATGTCACAAGCTATGCATTACGATGGATCAAAATTTGTATATGGAGAAAATTTTTTTAATTTGATGGAATATAATCCTGATTTATTAGTTGCTGACCCCACATCTTTGAGTGGATTTAAGTATATAGATAATAGACCATATACACCAGAAAACTATGTATTTAAAAGAATGGAAGATAATCTATTGATTGGGGCTAATGGTGATGTATTTAGAGTTACAGGAAAGGATGATGTTATAAAAAATGAATGAAATTGCATACGAACTTCATAAGCCTGCAAGAAAGAATTTCATTAGAAGGTCTTTTAAAGTATTGGGTATAAACGAAACCATACAAATAGATTTAATTGATATGCAAAACTATGCTAGAGAAAATTCTGGCAATAAATATATTTTAACTTTAATAGATACATTTTCTAAAAAAGCTTATGCTGCTCCACTAAAGAATAAGACAGGGTTAGTGGTTACAGAAGCCATTAAAACAATTCTACCAAAGGGGGTTAAAAACATTCAATCTGACAATGGAAAAGATTTTTTTAATCAATATTTTAGCAAACTAATGAAAAACTTAAATATTAATCACTATCACACTTTTTCTACAACTAAGGCTGCAATTGTGGAGAGGTTCCAGAGAACTTTAAAGAATTGGTTATATAGGGAATTTAGTGCTCAGGGAAGTTATAAATGGTTGGATTTACTTCCAAAGTTAATTCGAAAATATAATAATAAAGTGCATAGATCTATAGGAATGAAGCCTAACCAAGTGAATATTAAGAATAGTAAATATGTGCATGAAAGGTTGACTTCTAAAGTAGTGCAAGTTAAAAAGCCAAGATATAAGGTAGGTGATAGCGTAAGGATTTCCAAGTATAAACATGTTTTTAGTAAAGGTTATACTCCAAATTGGACAGGGGAACTATTTACAATAGCAGAAGTTAAGAATACAAAGCCTGTGACTTATATCTTGAAAGATGAAAATGATAATATAATCAGGGGAGGCTTCTATACAGAGGAGTTGTTAAAGACCAAGTATAAGGACATGTATTTGGTAGAGAAGGTAATTAGGAGAAAGGGTGATTCGTTGTATGTCAAATGGCTTGGGTTCCCAAGTAGCCAGAACTCATGGATTTCCACTAAGGATGTCCAAGGGAGCGCGCCATGAGCCGGGAGCGCGCCCGAGTTCGCGTACAAACCTCGCACGATTTTGTGAATGGATGTGGATTTGAAATAGTAATGGAGTTGTACAATGGTATTAAACATTTATATAGGCTTGTATAGGCAATTTTTTCCCATAAGAATAACATGGGATCAGGATTTTTGGTTTTAGTGGCCAAAAAATGATCCCATGTTATTTCTTATGGGAAAACGTGCCCCAAGTGAGGTAGGACCATTAGTTCACCACTACTAACCATCTAGCTAAAGTGACAGTGGATATTGTTAACAAGATAAGTAAATTACCATTAGTACCCGACAACTTATCTAATCTGTCCATAAATCCTTCTAGGCTTCAATCAAATGTTACAAGACAAGATATTAATGTTGTCAATATTAATATGGAAGATATGATTAGTAAATATAAAAATGACACCGCCACAGCTTTTGCACACACCATCTCTCAGGATTTTGAAGACAGTAGACACATGTCAGCAGGAGTTGCAGTAGTCTTCAGGAAGAGATTTGGCCGGCCTCAATCTACAGACTTAATAGACAGTAAACTAACCATGCAAAAAGTACACAATGGAGCTACAATTTTCAGTTTATTAACTAAAGCAAAGTTCAACGACAAACCCTCTGTTCCTGATTACAACCAATCTTTCAAGCAATTAGAGAAGCAGTTTAAAATTCAAAAACTGAAGACACTCATATGCTCTCCTATGGGCTGTGTGCGTGACCAAATCAATGTGCAGCATTTTGCTGAAAACATTGCAAATTTCCAAAAACGAACCAATGCAAACATATGTGTTGTTTCATATGACCAACCTACAGCACAAAGGCCACTTTGGAAGGGTCTTTCACATGATCAGTTTTTGGTGGTTCTTCAGAGCGAAATTTTAGAAGCAATGTCTCAGCTTGAGGAGCGGGCTTTACTACCAAAAGAGCCCATAGAAGATGGTACACACCTACAAGCAGTGGAAAAGCGGAGTACCGGACTAGAAGAGCAGCAACCCACTAGCCTGAGCCAGGTTTCACAGCCTCTAACAGCCTCTGTATGTGTCTCGGACGAAATAATTGTCGGCAGCCTCTACTCAACACCTGAGCCAACCACATCCTCGCCGGCAACAGTGGTTCTCAACAACAAAAAAACTCTTTAGCAAGTCTGACATTAATTGTGAAATAGCTGTAAGAAATAATTTGATATGGCCAGATTGTAAACAAAATGAAAATATTCTATGGTTGATGCACTTGAACATTGAAGGAGGTTTTTTAAGCAAAAATACCACCGCCGCAGCAAACCTGCCGACTAAGCGAATTTCCATTTGTCTGAATTTATTTTCAGTTAAATACATTTTAATAACATTAGGTTTAACGAGTACCTAGGTTTGCTGCTACAAGGAAACTAATAAAGTGTGTTTTGAGTAAAATATTGATAGCTTAGTACAAAATAAATAAATTTGCCAAGTTTGATCAAAATATATCCATAAACAAGCAAACTACAACATTTGACAATATTCTCCATAAGAATAACATGGGAATTTTAAATTTACAATTTCTTTAATTTTCTCCGTTACCAATAATCGAACAAAAATACTTTTATATACTAAATTATTTGTTTTTTTAAGATCTTTAATAAGGTCTAAAGAGAAATCGGGAAATTTTGTGTTTTGAGGGTCAAAAGTGAGAAAAACCAATTTTTACCCCATAAAACCCCCCGTAAAGCCCCGTTCTCATAGTCCGATCGTGCTGGTTCGCGAACTCATTCAAGTTTATCCCGCTTTACACCTTTAAACCAAATTTCATCAAAATCGGACAAAAATTACTCAAGTTATCGCGTTCACGGACGTATATATATATAAGTCTATATATATATATATATATATATATATATATACATATATAAAAATTTTTACGAATGGTGTTTTTGGCCTCTGGGGACATCAAAATGAAAAAGTAAATCGGTCCCGGGTCTAGGTCTTACCGTGCCACCTACGGTAATAGCTACTTCCCTATAGGGAAATTCGCTAAAACCTAATTTTTCCTGTATTGATTGAGGGGAATTTCTCTTCACACATAGCATTGTTTACAACCAGCCAAAAATAAATAAAACGTCAACATTAGACGACTAAATATATAATGCCTTGTCGATGCAACTAACACATTAATATCGATGTCATTTTAAATAATAACATTATTGTAATGTATCCAGCGCGTCATAGGTTCTACCCAGTTCGTTTAGCCAACTAAAACGGAACTAAAATACTTTTAAGATGACAAATATACAGTATGAATTAAAAATATTCCTGGTTTTTGCTTACCCACTGTTTAACAGTGGCTTTGTTTTAATGCCAAAATTGAAATAGTTTTGATATTAATATATTATTTGTACCCACGTAAATACTATTTGTTAAAATATTGCGTATTTCCTAGGATATTTAAAGTTTAAAGCATTATGTTACATATGAAACGCTTACGTCAGCCCAGAACATACATATTACAAATCAAAATGTAACACATTTAATACTAAGATGTATACATTCAACGAGATTTTCTTTGGAATTCAGTAGATATAGTCCAAGTTAAAAACATATTGTGCTGCATTGAGTTTCAAAGTCAAAATTCCCGTAGGTTAAAGAACGTTAAGAAAAAATACCTCATTCAGAAAAATACAGGGTTAATTGGGGAAGTCAGAGTACAATAATGTTGTGAAAGGTAAGTTAAAATAGCAAACTTAACTATGATAGAATAATGTAGTCAACACTTAAATAAAACGCATTTTCGTCATTTATATGAATATAACACACTCAAATTGAGTTTTGATTGTAGCTCTGTTAAATTAAGTCGTGTTTTCTTACCATGTTTATTGTATTTTGATTTGTTTTGTATCAACGATACAAATTTCCCATTTAAGTAAATGATAGACAATAGTAACATACATAAAGAATAGTAAAATAATTCACTTAACACAGTTTTCTATAGGTAGCTATGATGTATTATTGTATGTTATAAGTATTGGGATAAATTACCGAACACTGCAATAACTAATTAATTTAAAAAATGTTTTACACATTGTTTTGTACTATTATGTATTAATAAAATAAAGGAATGTAGTCTATTGGCATTGATTCAGGGGATGTATATCAAGGGGTAAACTATACGTAATAATAATTATGAAAAAATAAAACAATGAGCAAATAGATTATTGTATTGTTTCCAAATTAGAACGTTTATTTTTTTCAGGAAGATAAACCATTTACATATCTAAATGAAATCGTTACGCTAACATCGTTGTTCGCTAACAAACTTTGAACATTACGCCACAACGGCATTAACAACTTGTGTTAGGATCTCTAACAACCTGTTCTGACTTCCCCAATTTCTGTATAGATTATATCCATTTTAGATATGAAGATTATTGGTGATTGTTTTCATGTTCAGCAATCAACCAAAAAGAAAACTACTAAATCGTAGGAAAAAGGGTTGGATGTATGCAAAACAATAAACTATTACAAAACCATTTAACTTTTAATATAATATTTAGAAATACTTAGAGGATAAGTAAATTATACAAATGAATAATCACGCAAGAAACACTCGACAAAACAGCTTGAGCTTGAAGCCTACTTGCACTATCTAAAGTCAATGGTAGAGGGAAAATAATAGACTACTAGCTCCGGTTAAACACCTTCAGAGTATATCGCATTGTTTTGTCAACGAACTTCAAACAAATAAACTATATCAAATTATTTGTAAATAACCGTTAAACTTGTGTAAATGTTACTTCTCGAAACCTGCACAAAAATGTACATTTTTGTCATGTTTTTTTTATAAGTCTTTGTATTCCAGCACATGACAAGCAGTACAAATTAATCAAAAAGCAGCTGTAAAAATAATGAAAAACCTTTACATTCTAATTTTCCTACTGGATCCACGATTTTTTGGTTTAATTCCTGTAACGTTATTTAAACTTAATAAACCTTTGCAATCATGCACATTTAAAACACAATGATATCAATGTATCCCGTTATTAACAAATTTTTCAGGTGTTATTCACATAATGTAGTTTGACCAATTAATTAACAATTGGCTAGTAGCTCCCCTAGCAATCAAAAGATTGCCGGTTCGATCCTGAGGATAGTCAGTAGTTGGTAGTTACCTGGACCCAGCTGTTCCGGATCATTGAACTTCTAGATTATACTGACTGATGAAACAGCTGATTATAGTCAGTAACAAAGCTACATAACATCTCACACCATTCTACACTACTTATCCTTCACTTATATTTGGGTTTAAATACGCACCTATTTTACGATTTGATTCACCAAATGTCATACACATCTGGTGTAGAATTTGCCATGCTGACTAAGCCATGCTATACATACTGACTATGCCACAACTGACTATGTCTTTGAGAAAAATACATAGCTTACACTCACTGTTTGAGTGATTTTGCACACTTTTTATAACGACTTTTTATAATTACTGACGTTTATATAGTTGTTGTTTTGCAGTTACTATGTAAAACCGTTTTAAATTTGCTATTCAATGGAACAATTCCCATGTTTCTAAGCTGCTTGGTTATTTGTTTATATAATCTTTAAATGTGCAATAATTATGTGGGATACATCTATAACTTATGTGGAACCATAGCCATTGATTTAACTACAATAAAGATATTTGAAAATTACAATATGAGTACCAAATATATCTTTAGTATTTTGGTTTGACTAAGACGTGACAATTGTTGCCGTTCTACTAAAATGTTATTGCTTTGCATACTAATACTTTTCAATGTTAAACAATCCTTAATTTAAAACAAACTGTACTAATATATTAGTTCGAACCCTTATGTTACCATCCAAACCCCAGGTTTGCTTAAATAATAAATATTTTCCACCTGTCGAGTGATATTCAAAGGTTTAGTGTTTTTGGCAGCTATCCACGATATATCCTGCAAGGTTTTGCGGGTTTACTCGGTCAGCATGTTTTATAAGGGCTTTGTTAAGAAAAATAAGCGGTCTTATATATATCTGAGTAACGGGAATAACGGTAAGAATATATCTTTTTACACCTAACATTGTTGGGACATATTTCCACCAACCAACGATTAACAATTCATTTATCTTACATCAAATCTTTAATACGATATTTTTACCCGGAATTGTTTTTTAAATGACTTCACGCTAGATCTAGGGGTTGCGGCATTATCAAATAGATAAAATCCATTGGTGATTTGGCAGGATTTGAACCCGGGACCTCTGGAACCGAAGTCCCGCGCTCTAACCACTAGACCAGCTCGCTCCCCAATTCTTTAAGACGATATTACGTGCGTAGCTTGTCACAGCATTTTGTGGTGCTGTAGTCATGTAGCTAACTGACTCATGCTTGGAATCTCCGAATCTCACCTTCGAGCGCTAGTGTTGCATCCAGTCTTTAGTGGTACTCGTTCTGTGTGACTTGATCACTGAGTTGACAACACTTTACATTGGTGAGGGTAGCTTTGAGTTATTCTACATGCGCTTGTTCGATTCCCGCACATGTAAAATCAATGAAATTAAACAAATTAGTATGTGTAGCTTAGCCGGTGGGAAGGCCTAAAAATTAACAATGTGTGGCTAGGAACGACCTGTATAATTATTTTTTTTGCTCAACCACGATGGCGGAAAATGTTTGACATTTACGTATACAAGTTTCCATTAATATAGTAAAAATAAGGTCTGAGTATTCGTCCTTCTCTAAAATAAATGTAGGGTTTAGAGAAGTAAGCATTCATTAGTAAGTAACTACCAATAAAAGAAAACACAGACAGAATGTTTTCTATAGTTTATTACTAGATAAAGGAATATTACAAATTAATCTGAACTTTTTTCAATGTAATATAACGATGACCCTGACAAAAAAATTTGAGGTTCTATTCAAAGCAACGAACTATGTTTACAATTTAAAAAAATTCATAATAATGTCATTCTGTCAAACAGCTTATTTATCCAAACATACATAATGTTTGTAATAAATCAGTGTGGATATATTTGGATAAGCAAATCTAAAGGGTTGAGTGATCCTACTATTTCATATGGCATGTTTAAGCAAAAAGTATAATACTCTATGTTTCGTCTAATACATACGCAACATGCTGTTTTAATACCTACTATAATAAAATGTAGGTATTTTTTATTTTATGTTTTTTGGCGGTTCTGTTTATATGAAACGTTCCAAACTTTTAGTGTTTTATGAAACGTTGCCATTTGTTATATCAAATCACCATATTATAGCTTAATATCAATTTGATTGATCTTCAAGATTGATTAACTCGCGAAGAATAAAATATGTTTCTTTCATTTTATCCCTCCCAAACCCAGCCTGGCGTAGAGCCAACGTTATTGGCTCAAAGGACACCTGCTGAAACGATCAATGTATTGGAAACTCCCCAAAACAAAAGTACGATTGGATTTACATATATTACCTTACCTACTTACCTGTATTATACAGCTTTGTACATATATCTATTCGGATACACGATTAAAACGTATGAGGATTGAGTAGATGTGGATATAAAGTGTGTCTTGGTATGATTTTCAGGCATAAGATATTATTGAGGTTATGAGCATCTCTGGCCTAATTCATTTCCCTCGCCTATAAATATTAGTCTTGCATTAATGTCTAGCCCATTCCCTATTTTTATAAGTTTAGAATTCTCAAACTGCTCCCATTGTTCTAGGAGTAATTACGAGTCCAACTTGCAGCCATGGCTATGGGATAATCCGCTGCTTTTAAATGTTTTCAAGAATCTCTAGCTTCATATCGTTCCACCTTATATGATATACATAAGTGGTTTGATAATATACTTAAAGTAGATGAAAGATTGATCAACAGCTTAAGATAATTTCTATTAAAACAGTGGAAACGTTTACCCTTGATAAAGTGACACCATAGCTTTCAACTTAAAAATATTTAGATTTTCATTTCGTCTCCATTTTTACTTATTCAAAACTTGCGGCGTTATCACACTTATTTTATATTCCTATTGATATACAAGGTAAACATAGTTTATGTCATTATTGCAGAGTGTAGAACCATTTCACCCTTTGTAGCCTATCAACGCTTAAGCTGTTTAGTTTAATGTATTCCTTACTTTGTATACCGAACTTTTTTCAGTATACCTACACATATATTTAGTTAACCGTAGCGTATAAACGTTAACGTGGCTGCGTGACCTCGTTAATGTTTAGAATATTTTGCTTTTATGTACATCCTATCTTGGTGTTTATTTTGTGTAAAGAATACAAACATTGGCAAAACCCTTAAGTACTAAGTCAGCCGCTTTCTCTAATTTAACACACGTGTTATATGCATCAGTATAGATTGAAGTCCAGCAAAACTTATGGTTGAATAAAAATCACAAATTATTCAGACACAATGGTAAATCAAGGTTATTCAGAATTTTAATATTTGGCGTGTAATTTCACTTAAAATTGGATGATCATCTCAATCAATTAATAATTTCGGGAAGAGAGCGCGTGCCCGCCTGACCGATAATCTGGAAACTTAGATAAACTATAGGTTGCCTAGCTTGCAAAGAAGGCACCCGAAAATGTAGGGTCCTAGTTATTTATTGGAACAAGTCAATTGAAGCGCTAGGCAGCCGCGCCTGCTTGATCCGGCCTGGAGTACAAGGGTCAAACCTGAAGGTAAGGTTTAAACGCTCATAGAGATCACGAACACATTGGAAGGAAGTACCTTTGCCATTATCGCTGCTGAAGCCTCTGCTCTACTTGAGGATAATTAAATTTTTGCGCAGAGGTAAGGCAGATTTTTAAGATGGAAGTGGTTAAGTACATTTAGCTAAAAAAGCAAAAATAAATTTGTGTATGAAAATTAAATACAAATCAGAACTAACGTATAACTTTGTAAATTAAAAATTGCATTTGATAAAAATATTGGTGAAGTTTTTATTTCAAATTTTTATTCATTACTGTTTAGTGTGGCTCTACAGGACAAGGAGAACATTGTTGTTTCTTTTATTTAATAATCAATAATATCGGTATTGAAGAAAATATTTTGTAAAAATAACATTTTACCAGAGAAATGTATTTTTACATGTAGGTCACTACTGTATATAAACAAAATTAGTAGTGGTAATTAAGATATATTTCAACTTGTACTATATTTCTTTCTGTTGAAAAAATGAAAATAATTAGGACAACCTCTTAAGTTGAATTAGCTCTAACATTTTATGACCTGTTATATGATTATGTTATATGTTCCTTTTACTTAAAGTAGTTGTGAAAAGTATTTCCAACAAACGAGAAAGAAGTGATATATAACAAACTCTATATCCAGGTGTCAATAGCATTCTCTAGAGTGTAAGTCACACACCATTTATTACCTTAGCCATAACTGAGCAGCAATAGAAAGGCTGGTAATTGTTTTAAAACACAATATAATTTACCGAAGAAAAAAAATTTAAAATATTTTTGGTTCTACATTTTCTTTAATTACATCAAAAGAGTTATCAAGATCCCTTTTCTTAAGTTTGCTGACAATATAAAAAGTTTTTGGAAAGTTGCTTTCCTCTATGACTTTGAGTCCTTGCTGAAGGCTCTTAATAATGTCTTAGCTAAGACTTCAACAAAGAATATGGCGAATCCAACCAAAAATAAGTTGAAAACATTTAGCATTTAGCAAAATTTTCCGGATACTGAATATTTCTTATAGACTCTTCGTAAGAGTTTGAGCCAGACATTCACCGCATCTGCACCAAGACCTCTGGAATTCTCAAAATGATCTCTTGCTCTGCAAGACACTGTCTTAGCATCTGTGTGGAAACATGCCTGCTATATCCAGTAATTCCTCTGTTCACCAACAATTAGAGTACTACTCAAATGGTACTACTGTGTATTCTGGTCGCCTTACCGCAGCTTATTCCACTTGTTCACTATCTTCGTTTCGTCCCAATACGGGAAGAATGAGCGTACGCCTAGTATATATTATATATTGTAATTTTACATTTTCAAGTAATTATCCACCACAACTATCTTTAGTTTTCTGTAAGTAGTATAGCTATTTGTTAAGTATCTAGGCAGCAAACATGTTTTAAATACAGTCAAACAAGATCGGCAACATAGCCACACAAACACCTACTCTTGGAACAAACCACTAAATTGATCTAATGAGTGTTGGTTTGGTTTACCTCTTCAAACGAAAGTCATCATATAGACTTTCAACAACCATGCTATTATATAACTAATCTTGCAGGCGGGACTTTATTAGTTAATATTATATATGAACTTATTTCGGAAAGTAAAAAAAATAAAAACTGTTGGTAATTATAACATAAAGTACCTACTTAAAAAATCTTTCGGAAGATATGCCTTTTAAAATTGTTTGCTAGAAATATTTAAAAATTAACTATTAATTTTACGGCGCACCATAGTTAAATTTAACAGCCTCATTTATTTTAACATATACACTAGTAACTATACAGACTGTTTTTGCCACATTGAGAGGAAATCACAAGCCATATGAAAACGGTCTTGGTCTTAAGCCAAAAACACCAAAACGTTATGACAACGTCATATGTGAATGCTATTTATTAGATACGCAATGCTAGAGATGTACTTGGTTGCATTATAAACAAGTAAGTAAGCTTATATCTAACCAAGTGCTAACCAAGTGTAGGTTTTATTTAGTGTTGCCACCCTTTCTCTTACTTTTTCAACATTTTTATTTGTTTCAATACATGTTTTGTAACACATGTAGCAGTTTTATGTCTCTTACAACCCTTCACCTCTCTAGAACAGCTAAGCGAGAGTAACTTTATTTTAAGAGAGGCATGTGACTGGCATAGTGGAGGCGATGGTATAGGGGTAATCTCCTTTCTTACAGCGTACAGTTTGGTCTACTTGATACGAGCAATACCATGATCATATAATATCAAAATTTACAGGGTGTGTTGAATGTATCAAATGTTTTTTGTTTTATTAGTAAGGCTCTAATTTATTGATATTCATGCATAAATGTAGGAACTAACATTATTTCTTATTGTGGTTTACCGGACATGAAGATAGGTCGAATTACCTGTGGCCACCTTATATTCAAAGTGTAACCTTGACTGCTGAAGGATGATTGTAACCAACAGTCAGAATGAAGCTTGTTGACATCAATTAAATTATTGTATAACAAAGCTAAATGCAATTTATTACTATATTAAAATTGTTCTACGATACTAGAGATTGTAATTACTCGTTGATTGGCTCTAAGACTCTTTAGTTTCGGAAATTACACATGATTAACCCAACTTAAAACATTTGAAAAAAATTACAACATTATTGAGTTAATATATCTTCAAATCTTGTGCTAGAACATGTGATACGAAGTTTCGTACTATGAAAAGTGCGAACTAAATTCTGGATACAGAATTTAGAAGTTGAAAATATATAATTGCTCAACAACAAATATGATATAGTGGACAATATAGTACGTTTTAACTATTCTTCTTCGTTGGAACTACTAAAGGATTTTGTCAGAGTAATTGTGTCGGTTGCTCTTGATTTAGCTGACGAGGATGTCTCTTCATTAATTGAAGGATCAACCCTCTACAAAGATGGCGATAGGGGAACTGAGCTCATTGTTGCTACTGACAGAGATGCTATTCAGACCTGGTTATCAGATGCTGTGTTAATCACATTCAATACTAAAATACAGTTATAAATAACGGAAACCCCCTAATATGAAGCCGTTTATAATAATTATTTGCAATGTAAATTTTGACAACTTAAATGCATTTTTGTTGTTGATAAGCATGACTAATTCAATAACAAACAGTACAAGGCAAACTTTCATATATGGTGAGTGTACCACTGAATGACCACCTCCAGTGAATGACCATTGTTTATGTAAATAAACATCATATTAAGCTCAAATGGTCTTAAAAGTAACTTTTAAGCTTCATTGCAATCGAGCATGTCACAAATAAAGCCTTAATAACCTTTTTTAACACAAACAAGATTATCCAGCCATTTCATCTTTAAGCTTCCCTCTATAATGTGTCGTGCAAATATGGTTAGATGTTTGTCATGGTTATTTGATGGAAACTTTAATATATTCTAATGCAAAATACAGTAAACATGTAAAGGTAGAATTCTGTACTCATCTTAAGATCAAAATCCTATCCAACCATTATTTAAAGAACAGGACTGGATCACTAGAGTCAAATTTTCAACGTTCCTTAAATGATTATTCCTACTATTTACATGGTGTCCAGCTTTAATGTGAACCTTGAACGAGTAATTTGGTAAAAAGAAGGAGGGATTATCACAATTTTGAAGTGTTAATATGCAGCCATTCAATGGTCTAATTATGTATGTGCGATAAATTGTCAACACTTTGTTTGAAAATAATACATTAGGTTTTATCCCTAGGAAATACATGAAAATACAAAAAAGACGATTAAACCACTCCCTACACTGTAGCTGGATGCAAGTAGAAACTCGACCTTAACGGCCGTTCACTGGTCTCCTCACCCTCACATTGTGTGCCTGACACCCATATACAGTAGTACTACATACATTTGGGGTTTCTGTGGGAATTTTGCTTAAATTCGGTTTTATAAAATCGCCTAAAATATATTAGGTGTTTACTTAATATATTCTAGTAACAAATAAAAAAAAATGGTTATCATTAGATGAATAAAATGGCTAGGATATTTTTAAATCAGAGACGTTTATATTCAGCCTTTTATATTTAAAATGAATAGTAAATTCAATATTATGTTATGTGTGTCTGGTTGTAAAACAAAACTTAAATGAGAATACGTCTGTCTTAATTTTTGCTTTACCTGAATTACCAATCCGGTGATACATCATAAAACTCATAACAAGCTGCCAACTCTGCTGCTTGCCCTGACATATGTGTTGGTTTCTATTTTCACTTTAAAAACTATGGACATTAATAAAATCAATAAACCATTGTTTTTTATGTCTTTTTAAGTCTATTTATTTAGAATTGTTGTTTTTAATACCAAAGTAGTATTCATATTTATGAACTACCCGTAGCCATTTTTTGTCAAACATTTTAATGAGGTACTGCATGAGTTAGCGAATTCAGAAATATATTTCCAATATATTTTCACAATATTATATTTGTACTATTGTGAATATGAATCATAAAAACAGGTAAGTAGTCAATCGCAAAAAATATACAGGGTCTAAATTCGTCACACAAAACTAGACGTTACCCATTCCTATCAAAGTTTGAGATTAGATCGTGCATACGATGCTAAAAGGTTGTCTAGCTGGTCCTTAATAAATACCTATTTAAAAAAAAGTCCAAGCAGAACAGAAGATAAAAAAAATATTGGAATAATATTGTGATCTGTGTGAATTTTAATTACCATTATAAAATTGAAAGACTCTTGAATGCAGTTGAAAACAACTATTTAGTTGCGATATCTGAACAAGTTTGTAAAAGTGCTATTGTAATTTGCTCATTAACATTTGCACTTTAAATTTATTAAGAGTATATTTTTTAATGAAAAACTGTCTAATTCCAAGTTAAGTACTTCTCAAAGGAAATAGTGTTTCATCTGTTTACACAAATCCTTCTTTTGCTCTGAGAAATTTTACTCCACTTAATAATTGGGGCAAACTTCTTTGGAGCCCTTTGACAAAAGTAAGGGAGGATTTAGTCGATTAAATCTTCATTATTTAACTAAAATACGATTCATAAATCATAAAATAGAGAATTTTTTTATTTTTGGCCTTTTGATGCTTCTTTTTACACAATTCAATAGTGCTATATTATTTTATTTACCACCGTTTTTTTGTTTAGAAGAAAAGAAGTAAAATTCTAATGTTTCAAACTTCAACTAAATAGCTGTTTAGACCAATTTAATTGTTAATGAGTGGTGAAATTAGTGTATGGTACAATGACTTTTAAAGTTTATTCGAAATCCCCAAGTTGGCCCTCCAGATATCCCCCATTACTGTCCTGGCCGCTGCACCAACATACGGCACCCGCCGTCAATTGATAAGCGACGTGCGGTGTGCAGAATATAAAAGTCGCCTAAGAGTTGAACATTTTAAAATTTTGAAAACCCCACCAGTTTTCTGTTATCAGCTATGGAGATGTTTGTACAACCATTATTGTAAAGCCACAACACGAAGAATAAATTTAAGAAAAAAACAATTTTCCTTAGACAGATTCAAAAGTCATATAAGAATAATATTCGTCCGATGATAAAAGGCTAAAGATTTACACCAATATTATCATATTGGCAAATTTATAAAATTGTATTTGCATTTACGGTGTCTTGATTGTTTCCGCTATACAAACTCCAATTATTGTGGTTTTAGTATCTTAAAATCCAATGATTTTTTTTTATCAACACAGATGGTTAGAATTTGCACCTGTGTAGTACTAGTACCCAGTAACGACGTATCAATAATCAAAATTCGTGCATGCTGTCATTGACTCTATAGCTACATATAAAGTGTAGATATAAAGTCAATGATGCTGTGCTACGGCCGCCATCTTGGAAAATGCCCATATTTCACTGACTGTTGGGAATACAGATGTTCAAACAAAAGTTAAAGAACAAAACAAAAATGTATCTTTTACTTGTTTACAATTTGTCCTATCTCTAACGGTTATTGAAAAAGATTGAAATTAATATTTAAAAAATTTTTTGTTTAATATACAGGGAGAGATATATGTGTCCGTTAACATATTAACTCGAATAATTTGTCCGATTTTGATGAAATTTGGCTTGAAGGTGTACAGCGGGACAACATCGAATGAGTTCGCGAACCAGCATGATTGGACCATGACAACGGGGTTTTATGGAGTAAAAATTGGTTCTTCTCATTTTTGACCCTGAAAACATATAATTTCACCAATTCCCCCTAGACCAGTTAAAAAAAACAAATAATGTAGTACGTTAAAGTTTGTGTACGCTTATTGGTTGTGTAGAAAAATAAAAAAAAATTAAATTTAAAATACCTATGTAATTCTTATGGATAATATTGTAAACTGTTACAGTTTGCTTGTTTATGGATATATTTCAATCAAACTTGGTATATTTAATTATTTTATACTAAGCTATTACTATTCTACTAAAAACACATATTATCACCCTGCCTGTTAAACCTAATGTTAATTAAATATAGATTTAATAGAAAATCAAATCAGGCAAATTGAAATTCACTTAGGCTGCAGGTATCGCGGTGGGTTTTTTTTTACAATAGCTATGTATATTTTTAATGAATACATTTCATTTATTAACCTTGCTTTTAAGGGATTTTCTTGTAGCAGGTCCACTGCAATGTAATATTTGTTTGACAAAAAATAAACTGACAGAAATCAAACAAAATTAATGTTTCTTTTATATTAATTTCAATTTTTCTCAATAGCCGTCAGAGATAGGGCAAACATGTAAACGATTTAGATATGTATTTTTGCGTGTTCTTTAATTTTTGTTTGTATAAGATTTCTGTATTACCAACGGTTAGTGAAATTTGACAAAAAGTGTGCAAATAATGCACAGCATGCACGAATGTTGATTTTTGATATGTTGTTACTGGGTACAAAGTTTCACCACTTAGGTAATTATTTCCAGGTAGAGGGGTATTTTCACCTAAAATACCTAAATTACAATTCTTTTGTTGAATCGATATTATTCAAGCCCCTTAGCTTTCCTCGAGCAATATATAACTTCCACCTGCCAAGCGATATTATAGGGCTTAATGTTTTTGGCAGAGGACCAACGATATATCGTGGAAGGTATTGCGAGGTTTCTTTAGTCAGCATGTTTTCTAGAGAGCATCGTTCGTAAGGAAAACAAGTGGTTTGACTATTACTGCTCATTTATACATATATTTTTTTATTGCAAAAATTGACTTACTTTTAATATAATCACACCGTGATTTTCATCTCCATCATAGTCTAAATTAGTTTGTTAAGTAACAGGCTGTCCTTGTAAGCATACAATTATTGTATGTTTATTTATTTACTATTGCTACCATCCCACCCAGCACCTAATGGAATGAAGGGAAATTTCCGAAATTATAGTTTATTTATGATGGAAGGACGTTAAACATAACCGTAACTAATTATTTGAAACAAAAACAGTGAATCTAGCCATAGATTTAATATGTGTTGAAAGTCACAAGGCAAAATCAGTTATATAAGAGGATTGAGAAGGACTCAACAATTGTGAGGTTCAGATCCGATCAGTGTCAACTGAAAGCGAACCCTTGTCACCAATGTAGGTTTCCTATCCGAAGATAACAAGACGGATAAAATAGATATAAACCAAAATATTCTGCATTTTTTATATTTTGTCTGATTTTGTCATTATTTTAACCTATTCAAATAATGTGTAGTTTTGTAATATGGAAGTTTAATTCGTTATTATTTTTAAAATAAACAAATAACCACGACAAAATTTGTAATAATTATTGGGTCTCAAACTATGTTGTCGAAAATAATTGGTCTTTAAGGCATATGTAATATTTACACAATATTTTAACTGCTGTTTTTTGTATCAGTCAAATAATTTGCCATAGCTTATATTAGTCACGTTATCACAGCCATTACTTCTCAACATTCCGTAGCCTATTAGACTAGTGAACATTTTTCTGGAATTTTTTAAAGAATCAAAGACAATTGTATTTTTTATTAACTAATTTACTGAACGCCTCCCAAGGTCTTTACATCCAACCGTATGGAAATGTAAGCAAATCCATAGTATAAATGAAGCTACAATTATAGATTCCATTTCTACAGCCTAAACGGACTTTCCTAAACATGATCACTTTCAAAAACCTGTGATGCATTTGTGTAAAAGTACATTTTTAATAATGGGGACCCACCCTTACAAAGTACAATATCTCAAAGACTATATAACTATTGCAACAGATATCCAATGTATTAATCCTACTAATATTATAAGTGAGAAAGATAGGATTTATGGATGGATGGATGGATGGACGGATGGATGAATGTTTGTGACAAGTAAACGCGAAAAATACTAAACCGACAGGGTTGAAATTTGTTATGATGATAGCTCACATTCCCGATTAACATATAGACATATTCTTATCTCAATAATCCTTTTGGGCTCCGCCCCAGTGGCTGTGAAGTTTCCCATGTTAACCTTATGAGTATTCATATTTAAAAGGAATTAAAGAATTTTGTCAGCTTTTTCAACTTCACAAGTTGGTTCTATGATATTAAAAAGCATTAAAAAGTTATAAGGTTTACCAACAGGGTGCAGCACTATTATTTTTTTGCATTATTTATGACAACAGCTAATTTGAACCAACTAGAATCAAAAAGCTGAGGTACACAATGAGAACTTAGGTTCAGTGGTAAAACATTATGGCTATGGTAGATGTGCTATACTATAGCATACCGTATGAATTAAAAGAACCAAATTTTCTTAAACCACGTCCTCTCCCATAACTCATCCTACACTCATCTCCGTTCATACTTGGCTTAAAATACCTACGTTGTATGGTCCCCATTTCAATGAAAAGTATTAAAGGTATTAAAGTATTAACTGCAATAAGCATTTCATACTTATACATACTTTATACATGCCAACCCCGTACGAAGGACGGGTACTCTGCTAGTCTACTAGTGCAGGTTAAACACATAGCTTCCAATTGAATGGTTTAAAATCGTATGCTGACAAAACTACATGTAATAACCAAAAATATAGCATAATAGGCCAGTTTCCTAACAATTGCCTAGTGATACTAACTGATACAGCGATTCCGAAAAAAAAAAAACTAAAACCCTTTATACAGGTATAGTATAGCAAAATGTATATGTTAAGATATGTAAAATCAATAAATTGTTTCCTAATATTGAAAAATACACTGAACAGTTTTGTTAGAATAATAAAGTTGCATATAAATATAATTCATTTCCAGATTCATACTAAAGACCATTCAGGCTTGTGCAATAAATACTGTCTGGCAGACAGAGATTGTCGACATTTGAGATAGAAACGGTGATAAACTACTGTGAGTTCAATGTCTTGGAATTCTCTTCTTCTTCTCCGAATCGCAATAGGACAAACACTCTTCAAAAAGTAGCTGACTAATAGTTTTTAATCAGTTTATTATCTTATAGCCATTAATGCCAGCAAATGAAATTTGTAGTTTTTGAATGGTTTAAGCATTAGCCACCTATGCGCCAATTGACAGTAAAACTTTATATATATTACACTATGACTGTATATGATTGGTGTTGTCAATATTTAAAAGAACAATATTAGTGAGTATATAAACACTTGAACTGAACTAAACCGTGAAAAAGATTTGTAGAGGTTTGTATATTTTGTTAATATTATTGACATAAGTTGCATAGATTTTTAATTTTTTTTAATTTTTAATTTAATTTTGTATTTAACAGTCGAATGAGTATTTTTTAAATAATGTTAACGTGATTACGATTGTTTACAAATTATAAATCAAATGAATGCTTTAAATTTCATCAGTGCTATTATTGAAAGTTTTGCAAGAAAATTTAAAACATTTTTTCAACGAACCATTATTAGTATTGGACGTTTTTATTTAGAGCTCTTTAAATTACACATGTTTTACAAAGCCTACTAACAACTTTGTAACTTACAAGGTTTTTTTTGTAATGGGGCAATTGAAAGTGTCCAGAAACGTAAGTCAGTAAAATGTATGTAAAATCACTTGATTTATTTGGACCATAATGTCGCTATTGCTTGGATAATTCATTAACCAATTATTGGTTTGGCCTGTAATGCCCTGTTCAGTGCAACTCCAATTCTTTCATGTTTTAAGTGTCAAACGCCTTTTTGAAAAATAAAGAAAAATCACTAAAAACTTATTTCCAATGCTCAATTCACCAATTAAATAATCCGAAAAATCTACCAATAGTTCATTTGTACCTATGTTTTTCTGGTACGCATACTGGTAGGGACTTATTATGTTATTATGCTCTAAGTGCGTTGTCAGGCAATTTGCTACATAAAGTTACAGTATTTTATCCACTGACGACAGGACTATTGGGCGATAATTTGATTCATCACTACTAGGTTTAGTTGTATTTTTTAAATTCATTCGTAAAATAAATTAATCATTCGGTAATTATAGACAATGATTTAGGAACGTAACCTTCTGAAACCATACTTCTAACTAAAGATAGCTTCAGTTGAAAATATAAATCACTAAAACAATACCAAATATCCTAACAAATCCCCTTCGGATGTTGTCACATTGTCACAGTTCTGACTCTAAACAACACATCCGTCTGTGGCAATATCCGCAACTGTCATTGCGTTGTATCCTGTCACAGTCATCACTAGAGGAATTTGTTGAGGTTTGTGAGTAAAAAAAGAAATACTTGGGAAAACGCATTTCAAATGTGGAAGCATAAATGAGTAATTGAAGTATTATTTCACTTTGTTTTAAGCATGTCGACTGATTTATTACCATTCTAACATAATCAGGGGGTTGACTCCACCTTCATTGATTCAAGGTAAAAATAGGTTTTTAATAAATACCATATGGAAATTTTGAACTGATTCTTCCAAAAACGAAATTAATATATAGCACCCCATTTATCTGGTTGTCAATAACATCCTTTGGCGTATAAGTCACATTCCATTTATTACCTTAAGCAACCTGTAAAATCGAGAAAAACGTATTATTCTCGAAGTTTTTCGTTAAGTATAACACGGTACTTAGTTTTAGGTTTATTGTTTTACCTTGAGTATGTACGTAAAATTTACTGGTTTAACCTAATTATATAGGCTATTTGATTCCTGTAAATAAATTAAGCCTTCTGAGTAAACTTAGTTTCTTTGCCATCTTTATTTTAGAAATTATTATTGAAGGGTTTGTCGTTAATTTGATGTCATAATCGTTTGAATTACAACAGTTTCGTATATAAAACTTTAAAGGTTTAGTTTTATAACGTTACAAAAACTAATAAAATTACTAAAGTTAATCGTTTTTCTTGATTTCTCGTACATCTTTATATATAAAAAAGCGCATTTACAAAATACATTTGATACATTTGTCTCATATAGCGGTTTTTAAAGTTTATTGCCTATATTAGTAGAAGTTTTAGAATCCCTATGTGAAGGACACCGCCAGAGCCTTAATACGCCACAAACATTTGGACAATAAACTGGCCTGAATCTAGTCAAACTTAAGTCAATTTAAGCTAACCTGACCTTACCTTGTCTTCTTGAGGCAAATACAGAGGGAAAGTCGACAAATAAGAAAACAATACTTTCCAAATACAGTAACGAAATTAGGGAACATATTTTGCCATACAGCAAATACAGCCGTTTTTCAAAAGTACGTTTCGAAACAAAAGTAGCTCTTTTCCACCCTAGGGAGTAAAAAGCCTTTTTAGTCCCTAGAGAGTAAATCCCAGCTGTTGTAAGCAGTTGCAAACTTCAGTTGTAAGCAATCACATGTATTGCAATTTGTATTGAATGATTTAATCGGCTGTAGCCTATTGTTGCATTGAGATCAATGGTTTGACATATTAATTAGTATAACTAATATACAGCGTAAGACAATCATAATAGACAAAAATACTATCCAACACCTTACCGAACAGCTGCAGCTATTTATTTGCACTAGCAAAACTGAAAATAAAGTCTAAGTCATTTTGAGAGGTTATCGTTACTCAAATAGTATTTTCATTTTGTCACTCGGTTGTTTACATAACGTTGCAGTGTGACGACAAGTCACAAGTCTAAAATAGTTAAAAAAATAAATTTAAATGAATATGATTTTAGTTTGTTTTTAAAGCTCTACACTGATAAATAATCTGGTGATCCATTTTAAAACTTATAATAAGCTGTCAACTCTGTATACAATCAACATGAATGTTTTTGGGTTCATTCGGGTAAAAAAAAATCAACCCGTTTTTCTTCTTTAATATCAAGTGATTTTCGTTCTTTTCGGGTGCAATTAAGAATAATTAATCAACATAATGTATACTCTACAGTTTAATATGGAAATACTAAGGTAGATTTATATTTAGTTTTTCATATGAGGATCAATCAGTTGGTATTTATTTCTTATTGTTATACGTTTTTGAGTGCCGACTCCAATAACCTAAGTTCAACGCTTGGCTACCTATTTTTGTTAAATAAACATTTCATTACATACATTTAAGTAAAAGGCTGCTTTTATGCTAAATCGCCCGTAGGGAATTAAACGGCGACCCAACCATAAATATACGACGACAGGTGGGCCGTTTAGTGCTATCCGTGTTTGGGCTCAGATGAGTGTTAAGTAATTGTTATTTGGGATTAGAAAGGTTTCCACAATACTCACAGTAACTCTATAGATGCAGTTGAACATTTTGCTTCATGTGTATTTTAACTAGTTCTGTGCTATGATATAATGTTATAGGAGGCGTTTTAAGAAAGATACTGTAATGTACAGGGACAAATTCTAAGTAAAAATGTATGTTCAAAAAGTGAAAATGTTTATGTGATTTAAAATTCAAAATTTTTTCAAGTAAAACACATTTATAATTAGTTTTAAATAACAAAACAGTCTGATAAGCGTTACAGAATTTTAGATTAAATTGCATCATTTCTGCTGTACTTATACATGATTAAATATATGACTACTCATACATAAAAGCATGTATAATCAATTTCTAATATGTGAATAAACTCTTAAATAAGTTACAAAAACGTGTTTTTTATGTTAAAGAAATGTTTATGATACTACCTATATTAAGAATGATAATATTATATAGGTTACACTTATCAAGAGGTAGTAGGAATTTGCGTAGTCAAAATGACTATCATTAGAGATGTATTAGAATTTTCTTTTGTGAGTACATAATACAAAAAAAAAACTATTAAACTAATTGAAATGTAATTAAAACTATTGTTAAATTTAAGTAATTAATTATTCAAAATATTTATTTTTAACTAGGGTTTCTAAGGAAGTGATAAAGTCTGGTTTACCTTTTCAACGACCTGACTAAGCAAAAGGTTTTAGGAGTACATGATAAAACGGAGAGAATTGAACAATTAGCTTCTGTGGCCAAAACACTTAGTTGACAAATGTTTCAGTTCACCACATTCAGACGAGAATCAGTGTTCACCTACCTAATATGTTCCATTACCGAGTGTTAAACGTTACATTAGACAGAAACTGGAAGTTAAAAACTGAAATAACTCAATCCTCATAATGTAACTATTACTCCAATTACATTTTGTGAAACATTATAACACATTTTCTAATAAAGATTTCTTTTCAAACTTTCTTTGAATATGTATATGTAGTTTTTTAATACTGTTGATTTGGGTCGTTGTGATAAACGATTACAATTTGCCACCGAGTTTTTCTATATAAATGAAACTTTGTTTTTTGCATTAAGATAAACTCCCGAAACATTTTGAATGTCTTAGGCGTTTGCCAAGAACACCAAAACGACATGACAACGTCTCATACGCGAAACGTATTATTTATTCTGCTTTGCTAGAAACATAATTGAAACTATTATAACACACATTCATTGGAGTAATCTATTCTATATACAGGGTGAATCTTCTAAGCTGTCCTAAACAGATTACAGACGAACGGCTTTGACATACAGAGATGAAACAAAACTTTTCTCCACTAATTAATACCCAAGGAACAACGTAAAAATATTTTTACCATTTTTAAAATACAGGGTGTTCAAGAAACTTGGGGTCATGGGTTCGAATCTCAGAATTTTCAAATGTAAACATATGTCATGTTATGCATTATTTTAAAGCTCTAGACTAGCCAAACAATTTAGTGAAAACAGAACTCATTTATCTTTGTCCGTTTCAAAATGGCGGCCATTTTTATAGAAAATATTGATACTTACAGAATACCCTGCCTGTATCTTGACAACCACTAAACTTATTTTCGTTCTGTTTGAAAATTCTTAATCCTCGTAGGTTCAGCTTTAATTTGATATACGACAAGTCAACATTTCAAAAAATAAATATGTTTTCTATGATTTAAATTTTTTTTTTTAGTTGGTAGCCTTGTAAATGAAAATTTTTAAATTGCAACATATGTAAAATTGTGTATCATTATTAAGGTCTTGTAAAAACAAACAACTTTTAAATTTAAACCTACCGTCTATCTTTGGTCGTTTTCTATTAATTAACCCAAAACTCCAATTGCCCATATAAAACTCATGTTAAACGCACAGTATCATGGGAATAGTGTATCTGCATCCACCAATCTTCAGTACTGCACCTGTTAGTGAGGTGTGTTCTGAGTCTCTTTTCTAGAAGTCGCTCAAAGGTTATTCCTATTACCGACAGGAGACTGATCGGTCTATAGGAGTTAGGATCAGTCCAGTCCCGGTCTCCAGCTTTTCTTAATATATGAAGTCGGGCATACTTCCAATGATCTATGAACAGCCCCTTTTTGAGACATTCATCGTAAACTTTCAGGAGAAGGTTCCTGTTATCCGAATATAGCTCCTTTATAGCTTTAGGGGGGATCTGATCCTCTCCCGGGACTCTTCTTGGTTTTATCTTGGATATGACCTTATTTAGCTCCTCTTTTGTGAAGGGCGCTTCATTGTAACTTTCGTATGGTTCCCCTAGACTTCTCAAGATCTCCTCGTGTTCAACGTTGTTGGTGTTATATTCCAGAGGAACGATTGTTGACAGTAGGAGTTCTGCCGATTCCTCGGTAGATGTTGTGAATGTGTTGTCAGGCTTTCTCAGTGTGGTTGGGATTGCCTGCTTTCTAGCTTTATCTGCCGCCAATTTGTAGACGAGCCCATAGGGTCCTTGGTCCAGATTGTCAGATACAAAGCTTGCCTAACTGTCTGTTTTGGCTTTAGCAATACTTTCCTTATACAGTTGCTTCATCTGCCCGTATCTTTCTAGTCTGACTTCTTTCATCCGACAGGGACAGCAGCGCTGATAGATCCTTTTAGCTTTATACGTTTCTCTTTTTAACTGCTCTAGTTCTGCGTTCCACCAAGGTACCCTCCTTTTTCTGGGGATAGTTCTGGGAATACCGTACAGGCAGGCTTCCTTGAATCCACTGTGATAGCTATTTACATTATGTTCAATATTTACATTAATATTTACATGCTGATTCTGTACATTGTTTGTCCCCTGCGTTTTGGTTTTGATTTTTTTATAAAGGTCTTTGAAGTCCACTCTTTTAATGTTCATTTTCGGACAGATGTGTCTGGAGATCAACTGGGCTCTGTGAGTCAATGTATAGGTAATAAGCCGATGGTCGCTCATACTCTTTTTTTTCATGCACTGTCCAGTGTACCACCTTTCCAGTCAGGTTGGGAGTAACCAATGTGATATCAATGTTGTTTCCATCCCGGTGGGTTGGAATTTGATCAGGATCATGCACAATCTCCAGGTTGTGCCTGAGAACTAGATTTTCAATATCTTCCCCCCTCTCGTCTGTCTCAAGATTATTCCACATGGTGGACTTTGCATTTACGTCCCCCGCAAATATTACGTGCTTACCCCGTGTATCTCTCAGTATGCGGTCCAGTCTTTCTACGTACTCATTGATTATGTGAGCGTACTGGAAGTAAGCAGAGATAAGCACGATTTCACCAAAGTTGGATGTTATCTGGGATACAGAGAAATATCTGCTTTTATGTTGAGCCAGTTCGATCGGTTGCAATGAGTTGCTTATTATAGCTGCCGCCATTGGACGGTTTAGGTGGTCAGCTTGGTTGCCTGCTGTTAAAGTGTCCGTTCCGAATCCCGGAATCCTTCCGTGGAAGGAGTACGGCTCCTGGACCATTAGAATATCCAAATCATGTTTTTCATAGAGGATTCTTGCCTCAGCAGTGGCTGCCTTGCTGTTCAGTAGGTTCAGTTGCCCAATTCTTAATTGTTGGCTTATATTCAATCTCGAAAGAGTTCATTATTCTAGCTCTTTCCTGGATGAAAACAGGACATTTATTGTCTGTTACCGAGTGGTTAGCTTGGCGTTTGGCCTCCTTACAGTTTCTGTACGTTGGTCTCTGCTCCTTCTTAAAGCATACATTATTGCGATGTCCCGGGCCTGAACAATGGCTGCAAACATCATTGTCTTCTTTGCAGTATTGCGCTCTGTGTCCGTAACGTTGACACTTATAACAACACTGAATTGGGCAATATGTTGTTATTCTGCATGATGTCCAGTTGAGATACAATCTATTTAGCTGGGACATGATCTTGTATAGTGGGAATGAGACTTCCAACACCCAGTTCACCAGGTCAGTCCGTCTTGGACCTGTTTTGAACCTCCACTTGTGATTTTTCTCGAATTCTTCCTTCGAGATCTTGTCTGTTAGATCATATATATATATATATATATCTACTAAGGTCTCTGTCAGCGTATATAGCTGGAAGATCAAAGATCAAAAGCAATGGCCTTTTTGTTTTAGGCTTTTTCACTTCCGCAATCCGTTCAAAGATACCTCTTGCCTGCTGGGCTTGATCTTCATTGCTTGGTTCTATTGCCAGCCCGTTGTTGTTAATTTTGCTGACTCTTTTGATCTGGAGTGAGCTTTTGGAAGGATTGATCTTTGTCTTTGCCAAATCTTTAAGCTCTTCGCTAGTCCTTTCCTCCCCTTTGGGGTATATTAGGATGGTTTTCTTGTTCGAGCTCTCAGTTTTCGCTTGAGGTTGCTTACTGACAACCGAGGCGTAGCTTGCAGGGCAGGGCTGCGTTGCATTTGTATTCTGGATTGCCTCGACTACTTGATTAGTAACTTCAGAAGTGATATCCATGAGTTTTTCCATGTCCAGATTAGGCTCAGATACTCTAGAGTTGTTGTATCGTTTCTCTAATTCCTGGTATTTTCCACGTAATTCTTAGTACTCTCTGTGGAGCTTCAGGAATCCAATCTGGATTACGTTGGAATACGTATCCTTTCGTTGGGCATGACTTTGAAAGGGTCTTTACTAACAAGGCCATGTTATTCAGGTCTGATATAACCTCCATATGTGGTGCTGACATCTGTTTCAATTGTTCCATTTCTACAGTGATAAAGCTCTTATGATGTAACAACAATGGAATGACAGATGGTGATAACATAATAAACTATGTAGAAAATAACAGGTCTGTGATCCTCCCGATTGATTCCAGGCGCAAGTTGATTCTAGAGAGCCCTTTCGTTGTGTATGTTCCTCCAAACCTTTCTTACTTCCTCCCAAAGAGCCTGATGACGTACGGAGTCCACCAATGTGAGTAACATTTGAACAGTTTCCTCTACTGCTGCCATATATAACGAGTGTCTCTCCTGCTCCCATGCACTACATCTGATCAATGCATGTTCGGGGGTGTCCAGCTCTCCGTATTTCTCACAGTTTGGGCTATCTCCTCCCAGAATTCCAACATGATTTCCTCTGGAGTGAAGATAGACCATGAAAGCCGCATGTCCCGTGAGCAATTGGGTGGTCCAGTAGTCAGGGTGAATGAAGGTCATTTTCAATCTTTCCCTTATGTCTGGGAAAATGCTGAAAGTGTAACTGCCTGTGTTGGCTCTGTTCCATTCATTCTGCCAGAGCTCCACGTGTGATGATGTGGTGTAGTATGAGTGTAAATGAAGATACCTGGGCCCTATATATCTTCCTCTAACCACTGCCAAATCACGCACATTTCCTGTCGTAACCCAACTCTATTGCAAGGAATTGATTTAACTCGTCAAAGTGCACAATATTACCTTAGCTGCCTATCACAGCCAGCTTTTATGCTCTTAATGTATCTAATTATAATATAATGAACAGAGAAATATATATATGGACTTATTCTAATTCGTGAAAAAAGGTAACTAGATTTAGCAAATTGAATTCTAAATTTGTGAAATTCATTGCCAGACCACGACCATTCGAGAATCTAATAAGTTACATAATTTAATTACTACCTGCCCTAACCTACACCCTTCCCCAACCCCTACGAAGCTATCTAGACATATTCTAACTTAGGTACTTATCCGGATTAGATGTACAGCTCGAGGTGGTCGACACTACACTACTGGTTCCCCTAATGGCTCGCCGTGCGTGGTTGCCGGACCGACTGCGCGCGCATCCGCGTCACGTGACTTGCGCTATTGTAGCGACTCGCTACATCCTCCCCCCGGTGGGGTTGTTTTTTTTTCTTTTCTTGTTTTGGGTTGATTTTGGGGTTTGGAAAAGATGAGGGACGAAGAATTTTTTTTTTTTTTTTTTATTGTGCTCTCCGTGAGATTGTGTCGTTGTGACATCGATGTCGGTGTGGAAATGTTCCAACAGTTTTCTGCACTCCTTTTTGTTTTGGTTTGGCTCATTTGAGATTATAATGTGTGTCGGTTTTGCTTATAAACTATTAACTATTTTTTTTTTCTAAACTAAAGGTAACTATGGTTTTGAATGAATTTCTTATAACTATGTTTGGTGGGATTGCTTAATCTAAACCTGCTCTAAAAAATGTGGGCGGGCGTATATCAGTGATAGATTTAATTAAGTTCGGTTGAGAAAGATCTGTTTGCTGATGAAACTGGATATATGATTGATGATGATGAATTTGGGAATGTTGTTAAAATACTGAGGGTTGATGAAATTAGATGGATGTATTGAAGTCTGGTAATTGCTGGTAAATATGGAAGGTTGCTGAAGTTTGATGAGTTTCTTGAAGTTGAGTAGTTGGAAGAATGAAGTTGTGTAAAATGAAGAATGAAGCTGGAGTAGTGTTCTGAAGTTCTTGAAGGTATACTGTTGTGATGTGATGTGACGTAGTTTCGTAATTAGCTCTTGAGCCCTTACTAAATTCGGGGCGCTAATTATATCGCTGGACGCCTCTTAATGTTGGATGACATGCGTTGGGTTTTGAAGTTGATATGAGGTTGATAATACGTTGACTTAGATGTGAATTTGGAGATTGTTTGTTTGATGTTTAATTATTTTGGTCCTTGTTATCACTGATATATTCCCTAGGGTAAAAATTCATCGCGACTACTCTACTTAAGTTTACTATTGATACTTATGATCTAAATGAATTTACTAACAATAAGAAATTGTTCTACCTAATAAAAAGGAAATTTAATTTACTGAGGATAAAAGGGGAGCCTACCAGTAGACCGACAAGATACTTGGTCGTCTGGCCACTAGACCGTCTTTTTTTAAATAAATAGATAAATACTGAAAACCAGTACGTCGACAAGTTATTTCGTCGTCAGCCCAGTTGACCGGCCTGTAAAACTAAATTATTATATGCGAGAAACAAACTGTTCGGCAATCGACCCGGCCGACTTACAACTTGCTCGTCTTTTAGGTGGGTGTAATTAAATCAACATGCAAATTAAAAAAATAATTAAAATATTTAATGCTTTAACAAACTAACATTTTCTACACATCAGAACAATCCAACTCTGGTAAATATTGATTTCTCCATGACAACAAGAATCAATAAAATCATCCAAAGATAAACAAATAAAAATGTTCACAATATCAAACAGCTGATGACTAATTTATATCACAAGCACACGCCCCCGTGGTGTCAACACCAGCACGACGAACATCAGCAATATGGTGTGGCATACCATCAACCTCTACGCTGGTTTGTGAGAGCTGCCGTGAGACCACACCAGGCTTCCATCTTGTAGTACATAAGGAATTTTTAGGCTTGACAAACACAGGTTCATCAGGTGAAAACTCAGTTCTTAGTTGCTCGTCACAATTTACAGGTTCGCCCTTACACCTCCACCTGTAGCAGAACAATCTAGAGCTTGGTGTCGACTCTTCATTCAAATCTTCTTTTGGTGTTAGATTATACCAATATACCATTTCTTGAACACTTCTTCTGGTTCTTGTTGCCATTCTCTTTATCGTTCTATGGTTTCGTTCAACGATTCCATTGCCGGACGGATGGTTCACACACCTAAAACGACGGATAACCCCCCATTCCTCACACAGTTGTTCAATTTGTTCACATCTGAATGTTGCACTATTGTCCATTAATAGTTCTTGGGGTGGACCTCGTTCTGAAAACAGTTCAAGTAAGATTTTTACTACCTGTTCTTTAGTCTCACTTGGGATCCGTCGCCAAATGCAAAACCGACTTGGACCACAATCTATAATTGTAAGAAATTTATATGACCCATAATGAGTCACATCAATCGCAAGCCTGTGCCAATTCTTGTCGCAATCCAAGTGCCCCGGCTTCCATTTGATGGGGGATGGATCAACAGATAAACATTCTTTGCATGATTTGACTACGCAGTCAACGTCCTGTTTACTAAACTCAACGGCCGGGTAACAACGCCTAACTGTGAAAAGAGTTCGATTAACACCAAAGTGATGCAGACCATGGATTCTTTTGACCAACTTTTGTTTATCCTCATCCTCTTCTTCACCCATCATTGCAATACTGGTCTTTTCCTCCTCTCTTGCCAACCACTTTTTAGGAACTCTCGTCAGGCGATCTGCTTTGTTAAATTGCGATTTAACCAGATCCATCCTCACCTTAAGGCCACATTCTGATATGAGGTCTTTTAACAAACCCAACCGTCTTCTTACAAGAGCTTCACCCATCCCATGTGTTTTAATACGTCGGTCTCCTGTTAATATGGATGTTACCCAAGCATAAACGGTGGCCGAATCTGTGACCAAGTATAACTCCTTCAAATTCCATTTCAAAGCTAAGTTCACTCCTTTCAACAAAGCCTCTAACTCAGCTAAGTTAATATGCGCCGAATCATCTTCTTTCCTTAGCCAAGACGCGTCCTCAACTATTTCACCATCAATTTCAATGCAAATACCGATCGCCAAGCTGCTAGCATCACACCACACAGTTCCTTTGTCACTAGATGACACTGCCCATTTTCCAAACACAGGATCCTTTTCTTTTACGCTTTCCATTATATCTCCTAACATTATCTTGATTCGGTTGCCCACCACATCGTCCCATTTCAAATCTGTCAATTGCCTCTTAAGAAAACTGCATGCTGGTCGAAGCCAACCAGCCACCGGGAAATGTCTGATTAACTGCCCACACAAGGAGTACACATCCCTCTTGGTCTCAATTTTATCCAAAGCTTTTATCTTGTTGTCTCTGGTCCACATCAACTTGCCATCTCTTTTTGAGACGTTAAGCCCCAAAACCCTACTTCCATCAAGTGGCTCCACTGGTTTCGCTGACAGCCCATATTTTTCCAACAACTTCTTTACTACATCACCGTCAACAATGTTCTCATTCACCACTATGTCGTCAACATAAGAGTCCGTAGCACTTCGGACTATTGGGTCCATTGACAGCACTTTATTAACAATTTTGCTCATTATTTTCGGTGCGACATTTAGACCAAACCCGAGTCGTGTTAGACAATAATTCTTATCCTTAAATCGGACCACTTGGAATTTCCATAAATGAGGAGCAATATGGATTTGGAGATATGCCTTACGAAGGTCGATAGTGCTCACATGTTCTCCTAGCTTTCTCCACATCCTTAGCTTTTCCCCACAAACCTCACTTTCTGCTGTATGGCTTGAAACATACTGATTTAATTCCCTGTAATCCATTACAGGTCGCACTTTGTCCTTGTTATGTTGCACGACCGCCATTAAAGGAATTAAGCCATCAAACTCCCCGTCATAAGGCTGGAGCCAACCGTCTCTTATCCAATCATGCACTTCAGCGTCAAACGCCTCCCTTGCCTCTTTTGAAATTGAGTATGAAGGTACTTGGTTATTTATCTTAGGTGTTTTACCGCCATCTTTCCAATTCCATTCAACAGTCCATTTTCCATCAACAAATTTCGCATTAAAGTCACAATCATTAATAGCGATCTCATCGTTGCCATTCTCCGAGGTTTCCTTCACGCACAGCTCCTTCTTGGCCTCAGCCATCGCTCCGATACCAACGTCCCTGAACGTAATAGTGCCATCTCCATCAATAGTGACACCTCCCATTGCAGTCACTGCATCCATCCCTAGAAGCATCTGATACCTTGGCAATACACTGGCAACCAAGCAACTCAGTTTGAGCGGAACACCTCTTATCAAAACTTGTAACATACATGTCATGTTACACTCAACTGATTCTCCATTCATCATTATAATCCTTTGACTTACTGGCTTCAGTTCTACTCCATATTTCACTAAACTAGGTGACATAATGCTCCTTGAACAACCTGAGTCCAGCAAGGCACAGCATTTAAAACCCGACACACTTATTGTTAATGTAGGGAGTTGCGCTGAAGAAATTGGGCCACCCGCGCAACATAAGGCAGCCCCATTCACTCGTTTTTTGGAATTTGTGAACATTTTGAGGCATAATGTCCTACCTCCCCACACCGGTAACAGGTTACTTTTGACTCACGATTTAGATGGGGACACGAACGTGCTACGTGGCCTTCCCTCTCACAAACAAAGCATTTTTTAGACCACTGTTTACCAACTTTGAAAACTTTGGCATTAGCCTGTGCAACCGCCCCAAAGTTTGACTCACTGCCCAACAGATTCCTAGCTCTTGTCATTACATCCGACAACTCCATGCTTTGAAGAGAACACGCAGCTTTCAACTGGGTTTGAGTATCTTCTGGCAAGCCATGTACAACTGCGCTCTTAATCCACTCATCAGATACAAAAGGGTCCACCAATTTTGCCAGTCTCTTCAAATCAGAAGCATATACATCTAGTGACTCACCGGGAAGTAGACGCCTAGCTGTAAATTCTGCATAAGCCTGAAAACAGTTCGCAGAAAAGGCCTGCAGCAATGCATTGGTGAGAGCCTCATAGTTACTCTTTACATTTTCTGCTAGCCCGTCATATACAGAAAATGCTCCTCCAGCCAAAAATAGGGGGAGAACTGTCTGCAAGTCTTTCACCTTTTGGAGCTTACATACCAATTCTAGTTTCTTTAACCACTCACTAAAATCACCACTTCCATCATACTGCTTAATCAAGTCTGAGAACTTAACACCAGTACCTGACATAATGCCGAAATAGCTTGTAATTAAATCAACATGCAAATTAAAAAAAATAATTAAAATATTTAATGCTTTAACAAACTAACATTTTCTACACATCAGAACAATCCAACTCTGGTAAATATTGATTTCTCCATGACAACAAGAATCAATAAAATCATCCAAAGATAAACAAATAAAAATGTTCACAATATCAAACAGCTGATGACTAATTTATATCACAAGCACAGTGGGGATAGTTGACAGAGTGGGAGGAGCTAACCGGGATTACCCAGGGGTTTGATGCGCTTCCCATGGTCGAACCACGTCGCTCGAGGCTAGAATCCAGTATTGCCAACCGAAAGTAGCCTAGCTCCGTCGAGAAGTACACCCGCGGCGTGTTTTATACAGTCCGGCGTTTAGTTGACGTTGGCGCGCAATTCTAATGGATAGTTTCGTCGTTTCTATAGCAACCGTGACGTGACCTCGTTCTCGCGCATTCCTCTGCCTTTGTATTATTTAATCTGCTTTGAAAGATAAGACTCGCTTATGTGCATTGACTATTGAATCAAATAACAATATCATTCGGGGTTTTCGATCGTTTGTTTGGATAAAACTACGTACCGTATATTGTAGAATTAAATTTGTAGTGTGGTAATATGGTTATTATGGTATATAATTATATACCATAAGCTATATAATTATTACGCTACCTACATGAAAATTTGTCGGTTGAACTCCTCCGCCATTTCTTAACCGATTTTATCCATTGACGTCTCATTGGAAAGAGCTTGTCGCGTAGATTTGCAAACTGGCCTTACATTTTTGACAAATTCCCTTGGGTTCTGCCCCAGTGGCTTTGAAAGTTCCCATGTTATCCTTATGAAGAACATAATTGTTTACATTTTGATCAGCTGTATAATTTAATTGCTGTTATTTATTTTTCGATTCAATCAAAAGGTATTGAGTAAATTTATTTACTACTAGCAGAGTACCCGTCCTTCGTACGGGGTTGGCATACCTAAGTATAAAATGCTTATTGCAGTTATACTCAAGCTCTGAGTTTGCAATGGGGGAGGACACAGTTTGATAAAATTTGCTTTTTAAAAATTTACGTAGGTATACTATTATATTACACATCTACCATAGCCATAATGTTCTATCACTTCACCTAAACGAACAAGAAAAAATTCAAATCATTTCACCTAATAAAAATTCGCAAAATATCACAAATTATTCATGAAATTAAAAACATAAACATAACTGTAAACAATCCTACTTTGACAGTTAGTTCTCATTGCATATCACAGTTTTTTGTTGCTGCTTAGTTCAAACTAGCTGTGTACCCGTTCTACGCACGGGGATCTTATAATATTCAGTTGAAACCTTCCTATATAACGAACAGCAGTTGGTTTGCATATTTTAAGATATGCTGGCCAAACTATTATACATAGCTTCATTTTATGTTGTTTTTTGTTGTTCCGGATCGGTATGACAATCAATAAAAGGTTAAATTACCTCTGTGTCTGCCGGTCGATCCTATAACGGTAGGCTTACTTTTATTTTTACTATCTGATCTCGTTTGCATGGCTCAATCACGTCCTGGTTGAAGTTCGTTCGCTACGCTCACTCACCTGTATGTTGGAGCTCGTTCGCTGCGCTCACTTTCCTTCAGGTTAGCTCGTTCGCTACGCTCACTTGCCTTCAGGTTAGCTCGTTCGCTACGCTCACTCGCCTCCAGGTTGCAAATTAGCTGTTGTCATAAATGTAAAAGAAATAATAGTGCTAGTGCTGCACCCTGTTGGTAATCCTTGTAACTTTAATGCTATTGAACATCACAGAACAGAACCAACTTGTTTAATTGAAACAGCTGTTAAGATTCAATAATTTCATTTCTCATAAGGTTAACATGGGCTTCCAGAAATTCCACGTCAAAAATCGACAAAAACTTGATTTTCAAGGGTTTACTGTTAAATATCTAACTGTCTCATATTCGATGAAATACGTCTAAAACCATCTCATATATGTATAGTATTTGGAAAATAAGTTTCAGGCGGGACAGTGCTATAGTTATTGAGGAGTAGTTGTAATAAAGTGCGTATTTTAGCGTTACCAAGAGAATGACAGATAGACAGACAGACAGACAGACAGACAGACAGACAGAAATTGAGATAAGGTTTGATTCGGTTTCTCTGACCTATGAAATGTAAAAATAACCAAAAAGTTCATTATTCTAAGCAATGTACAGACAAAACTCTAATTTTATTTATATAGATTCGAGTTTTAAGCTTTTACACGCACTGAGCTCATTCCAAAGATTATTTGTAGAGTATATTTTTTGGCCTTATTATGGTCAGGTTGTTGTTTTAGAGTAATGCAATAAGAGCCAAAATTGTTGTTCGAGTACAATGTAAAGTTAAATGTAAATTCAATCTTTTTGGGACGCACGGTATCTGGAACCGAACCGACATTTATTTATAGTTTAGTAATTGGCCTTTACACTATATGCACTGACCTTCGAGTAATACTATCTCCGATCCTCAGTGTTCCTCCAGTTGTCGGCGTTGAATTTTAGGGGTTACGACGCTCCGAGGTTCAGGCGTGATTTGCCATTGTTGTGGTGGACCGGCGTCACCACTGACGTTATAAATTGATTAGTCTTTCGTGCGTAGTCCGTCGTTACTCATACCTTACAAAGAACACGTTCTAGGATGGTAGTTATGATGGAATTAACTATACAAATTATTTTCCTCTGCTAAAATTCAATAAAAACGTATATAAATACCTGCCTAGCCACCATCGGTGCCCTCATGAGTGAAATTCAAAAACGTGTGTATGAGTAAAACTACCGAAAATGCATATGTACCATGTGGGTTGGCACTACTGGGGTGGTTATGACAGGCAGAGGAATGCATTAGTTCCGCTTTTAAGTTAATATTTTACCGTATTTTCAGTCGGACATATAACATGTTATGTTGAGTGCACATTACACATAAGTGTACAAACTTATACTGACTGATAGGTGTCGTGCTTCGAGCGCCGCGGCTAAATTTGTGGTGCGAGCGCCTAAGCCATAAATCTTGTAAGGATCTGCTCAATGATGCAGAAGTGACGAGGTTACACGAGCCTCTGTGGTAGGGCTTATTAAAACTCCGCGCGGTGGTCACTTCGGGTTCCCTGCGGCACATGATCAAGTTCGGAGAGCCAGCTGTTATATTATATAGGTTTGGTTAGGTAAGGTTGGGTTAATAGCAAACGTTTATGCTATTATAATTAGGTATAAGAACACTCTAAAAACACTAAGTTTTAAAAAGGTTTTGAAAGCTTGCATATACGGACACAACTTATCTACAGCATGGATAATTTGACGATTACAAGTGCACAGTATACTTGATTAGCGCTGTCAAATCTGTCACAACGTAGCAGGTAGTCCGCGCGGCGCTCGCGCCACGTAACCTACTGATATTCAGTATTGTTTTTATCAGAAATTTGGTCTCACGGACCGACGTAAATAAAGTAAGGTGTAGTGAAAAAGCTAAAAACGTAGCGGTTTTCCTTTTTTTATTTTTTTTTTGTCAATACAACTGGATGAAATGTTAATTTTTTTACTAAAGCATCTTTGCTAGATATTTCTTACTATGAAAAATCTATAATTGTTTGGTACTGGCTAAGTTCTTCAGTCATGCTAATAAATAAACATGTAAGTGGAAAAAAGCTTTGTTTTCTTCCGAAATTATTTATTTACAAGAAATGCAATGTTTTTATTTTCCCAAAAGATTAGCTGTATATAAATTGTTTTTAATGTATATACTAAATTTCTAGTTTGCATGAAAAATGTGTATGTAAAAGTTGGTCTCACTGATGGATGTCACCATTTTGACCCGAAAAATCACGTCACCATTGGGGGATAAATAAGCATGAAAAAATTCGAATGCAGTTATTATTAACACTATTTTTTTATTAGTGGAGCGAGCGAAGCTCTTATAACTTTTTAAGCCATAACTGTCCTATGGGGGAAGGGGTAATTCTCCACTAGTTTGCCACAAGTTGTTTGCGCAAAGCGCGTAGCAAGTAGTCTTCAACTTTTTGTCGTAAACTTTCTTTGATCCTTACCGACTCTCCACGGAAAACAAAAATTTGGTGGAAAAACTTGTCTCTCCACTAGTGGACGACAGAAAAAGTCACTGCATTTTGTAGAAAAAGCAACAAGTTTCCGCAACTAGTGATAATAGACTAGTGTTTACAATAGACAATAGACAAACATTTTTTATTCACACAAACATTGAGAATGTTAATGGTGTCAAAATCCTGAGTTCAATAAATTAAAAGTAGAACAAAAATAGGTATAAAAGAGAATAAATAACAAATTTTAAAAAAGAGATTGGAAAAGGGATTAAGACGAAAGATAATTTAGTAAATCAGTATTTACTTACAATCATATATTCCACATCGATTGTACCTTATATACCATTAACTTTGGATAATGCAAGTAGATTTCTCATTTATGTGACCAGATCTAGCATTACTTTAGAAACTGCTCTTACTTTACGAAATCTCCGAAACTAGGCTCTTGTCGTAAGTGGATATATAAGTAGAACTACAACTGCCCTAGGTTGAATTATGATAATAATAGATACAAGTTAAATTTAAAAAAATTTATGTCTAAAACTAATTGATTTGGTAACTGATGACGTTGTTTAGACCTAGCAGGAAAAGACACTCCTTTACTGCGTAAATGTCCAACAGAGTGTGTACCTCTGTGCTTTGGGCTAATCATATACAGTGATTTATTCTGTACATGGTTCTAAATTCATAGTTTGACTTTTCGTAGACCTGGCTTTATCTGGGTTTGTCTGTGTTGGCTGTGTGCTTGTCGTTATATGACTATTTAAGTCATCGATTAAAACTCCAATATATATTTATATATATATATATATATATATATAAAATTAGAGTTTTGTCTGTACATTGCTCAGAATCATAAACTTTCAGGTTATTTTTACGTTTTATACATTAAACAAACCGAAACAAGTCTCATCTAAATTTCTGTCTGTCTTCGTGTCTGTTACGGCCAAAGAGCCATTTTACGCGGCCTTCTCCTGAAAAACTAGAATACCTATCAAGATCCAAATAATTTTAATGTATTCACTGGATTGGCGAGATTGTCTTTAACCATTAAAATATGGCGTCTCTACTATATATATATATATATATATAAGCACTTTTGCTGAGAGACTGGTTGTACTTATTGCTTAAAGTCTGTTTTGCTTTCATAAGTTATTTCCATGTGTTTTAATTGTTTTATGAATAATGTAAACATGTTTAGTTTGTTGTTTTGATTTGTGAAGAACACAAGCTCATTTTGGTGTTAAAATTAAGTCCTATATTTTGTCGTTCATTTGAATTTCATTGCGTCCGTGATATCACAAGTAAGTGAATCGCGTACAGTGACGACGACATGCTTAAGCCTGGTTTTACATAGCTTTTGTCACTGATTATACAGTAGTTTACTTGCACGTATTCGCGCCATTTTATTCAACTAGTTGCTCTACCCGTGCTTCGCTACGGGGTGAGAATACAGAAAATAATAATTCGGTTTTACTTTGAGATACTATAATATACTATAAGAAACAGTTACAACACATTTACCAGGAAAACATATAGGCAAAGGCTCATTCGTGCTTATTGATTATTCTATCAATGTATTACAATACTATCGTTTATATAGTGTATAGCATTTAAAATATATATGCTAAAGTATAATTCATTACCCAATTGGCACCAAGAAACAATTCTCCTTGTAAACAAATTAAATTAAATAGCAGAACAGCATTTCTGACAACAGCTGGAGTTTTATAACAATGTTTGTTTCCCATGTTAATCATATGGAGAAATATGAAACTTTAAGGGCCCCAGGGCCTCATTCTTTAATTATTTAGCTAGAAAGAAAGTTTCCTGCACAACTTCACGTTACGCTCTTTCCAATGACACCAAAATCATGTCAATCGGTTCAGTACTTTCGGAGGAGTAATTGTCACAAAAAACTTGCTTGCGGATTAAATAAGTACTAGTGTCCCTGTTGCTGGAATTCGAGCAATTTCTAAGTATTAGAGGCGTTATTTTAAAAGGAATAACGTTCATAATTTCTTATGACTTTAAAGGATTCGATCCAAAGATTATGGAAATATTCAAGATGTACATAACATAATATATCAATTTATCCAGGCCCTCTCGCTTTTTTCCATTGTAATATTTACGCCAACCCGAATTCAAATACAGTAGTAAATATTTCATTTCAACCAAGTCAGTAAATGTTTGTAGCAAACTGTAAAATTAGCAAACTTATTGACCGTTTGAAATTAACATATGTTTTTCTTCTCACTTTTAATTTTTGACAACAGCTGGAGTTGCATAACAATTTTTGTTTCCCATGTTAATCTTATGGAGAAATATGAAACTTTAAAGGGCCCCAGGGCCTCAATATCTGATTATTTCCCTAAAAAGAAAGTTCCCTGCACAACTTTACGTTATACTCTTTCCAATGACACCAAAAACATGGCAATCGGTTCAGTAGTTTTGGAGGAGTAATTGTCACAAAAAACATGCTTGCGTATTAAATAAGTACTAGAGGTCGTCCAGCGGTCGAAAACTCGACCAAAAATATGTAAATGAAATTAAATGAAAAAATTAAAATTATATGAAATGAAAAATTATATATTTATTCAGACAAAGTTAGGGCCACATGGCCGTTTCTTACACTATGTCATGTACAGTGTAAACCCCACACTGTAAATAAAACATGTGATAGGAATTTGTTTAGATTTTCTGTTTATATTTTGTTGTTATTTCGTCACCAACATGACAACCCATAACTCCCATGTTATTTTTTTAAAGTTTTCAAATTCATTTTTTGTGCTTATTTTTTAGCCTATTTCAATTTATAAAGGGATTCTGCACATCTACAGGAAAATATCTTTCCAACAGTATGTGTAGATTTTCCCTGCGATGCACACGAGCTGAGAAAAAAGGTTTTAAAGAAACATGCTTGCCTATTAATATATAGATAGATAGATAGATAGACTAGTGTTCATGTTGCTCAAAATCGAGCAATCGCAAAGAAGGAGTTATTTGAAAACAAATAATAACTTATTTAAGAACAAAAATATAAGTCATAAATTCCGATGAGTTTAAAAGCGTCAACTCAAAGATTACGTAACTAATTATAATACTCACAATATACTTAACGGTTCAATATAATCAACATTTCATGTAAATATTTTATCATTGTTCCAAAGCTGATCTGGCTTTTAGTGTATTGTACAAATGTTTCCCACTTATAGCCACAATAGGTTGTCAATGTTGGTCTTTATTTTATTGTCAATTGATAATGTAGTCTGCATGGTATCACCCATTGTCGCCAGTACGTTTACAAATTTCAGTCTTTATTTTAATAGCAACGAATAACCATTAACCACCTGATTTTCTGCATAACCTCTCTGTCACAATTTCACAATTAACATATGTTCTTCTTCTCACTTTTAATTTCTGACAACAGCTGTAGTTTCATTACAATGTTTGTTTCCCATGCTAATCTTATGGAGAAATACGAAACTTTAGAGGGCCCCAGGGCCTCACTTTCTAATTATTTCCCTAAAAAGAAGATTTCTTGCACAACTTCACGTTACGCTCTTTCCAATGACACCAAAAACATGTCAATCGGTTCAGTAGTTTCGGAGGAGTAATTGTCACAAAAAACATGCTTGCGTATTAAATAAGTAACTAGTTGCTCTGCCCGTGCTTCGCTACGGGGTGAGAATGCAGAAAATAATAATTTGGTTTTTCTTTAAGATACTATACTTACCAGGAAACATATAGGCAAAGGCTCAGATTTAAATGAATATCTCTTAATGTAATACAGTACCATCATTTTATACAGTGTATATAATTTAAAATATATGCAAAAGTATAACTTATTGACACATGGCACTAAGAAACAATTCTCCTTGTAAACAAATCAAATTAAAAAGCAGAACAGCATTTATGACAACAGCTGGAGTTTCATAACATTGTTTGTTTCCCATGTTAATCTTATGGAGAAATGCGAAACTTTAAAGGGCCCCAGGACCTCAATCTCTAATTATTTCCCTATAAAAAAAGTTTCCTGCACAACTTCATGTTACGCTCTTTCCAATGACACCAAAAACATGTCAATCGGTTCAGTAGTTTCGGAGGAGTAATTGTCACAAAAAATCTGCTTGCGTATTAAATAAGTATAGATAGATAATATATATAGATAGATAGATAGATGTATAGCCCAATACCGCGCTTTTATCGAGTGCGTTGTGATAAGACGCGGAAAAAATTAATATTGATCATTAAATATACCGTACTGTACGAAATAATTACATATGCACTACAGATTTTAGGTACAATACTCAATGGGGGCATGATAAGACTCTAATGTAAATATGTAGAATATGTGTTGTTGCCACCAGTGATATTTGCCACCACTCTATACCTGGCTGGGTTAAGTTATCAGCCCCAACCCTAAAACTCCTGATTCATCCAGAATGTATTCATCGTCCAGAATTCATATTTTTGTATGTCATAAGATAATAGTCGAAGTTCCTCATATCATGTTTTCTCTAAATCGAATAGTTTCTGAGATGGCAATGGTGGCACATTCAAGTTCTTCCCCTTGTATATCCGCAGAATAGGCCTACTAAACACTTAAACTGCGGGTTTTCAAGATTTTTTTGCATTTTAATTTTTTTATGTATTATTAATCTTTATTTTTTCCCCTTTAAAATTATATATAACACATGCCACCTATCTAATATTAACCTCGTATAAATAAATTAAGAAAAAAAGCTTGCAATGGCTTTTTGGCCCTTAGGGCAGCAGTCCCCTAACATGCAATCTTATCGCTTTTCCTCGATTTTCCGAAACTTGCATTTTTTGAACTTTGAGTACCCATAACTCTAAAACTACTTGGGCTACCTCAGTCAAACTTTTACACAATATTTTACATACTATTTTCTAGTTCCTCACGTGGGTATTTATACATATCTTTAAGTTATGAGGCAAAATAAAAAAATTAAACTTAAAAGCCATAGTTAAAAAACATTTTTTTTTTTAAAACGTCGTAACTTTTTTAATTTTTTCTAAAATTTAAAAATGCCATGTAGGGAACTAGTTTATAATCTATTAAATAACCCACACAAAAATCAGGACTCTATCTATTACCGTTTCTGAGATATAGGTACTTAAGTTATCATTACGCTCTTATGGGGGTCGGACTGCCCTTAATCCACCTGTACCAGGAAATTATCACCTTCATAATAAAGAAAATGTGTAATTTTTATCTGGTATCACAGTTTCTCCTTTGAACCCTAAATGGGTTATTTTGGAGGCGGCTCAAGAATATTGAATGTGAAGCATGCAAACTAAAAACTTCCGCCATTCAGTACTGGGTTTGGCTAGGGAAGTGAACTCTAGTTTCCACCAATATTCTTTTTAACTGCTAGCGTTTAAAATGAGATGCTACTTAATGGGGTTTTATATTGAAAAAAACATTGATCTGCCCTCAAAATAACCTTTGGGATCCTGGACAAAATTAGAATACCAACAAAAAAGTGTACTTGTATGGCAGATAGAGGTGTGCAGAGTTTTATTTTCCTAGTGAAAACCAATAAAAAGATAATAAGGGGAGTCCATAGTTTTTCCAAATGCTCTTTTATGTTTTTCTTGTTGTAAGATTGCCTGAATATTAAAATGAGCTAAGAAAAAATATCATTCACAGAATGTTTTAAAGTAACTTTTAAAAGTTATTTTATCCTACTTTTAGCCTCATCTTTCCCGAGGTAAAATACAGAGGCCCGAATCGCAAATCCTTACTTTTAGAACCAGCTAACGGTAAGCTATATAATAAGTGTTTTAAAATAAATAACAGAATTTCAAAACTTTGACATAGTTTGTAGTTGTTAATAGAGTATAAGCTAGAAGCGTAACTAAAAATTGTTCGCATCAAACTTAACAAATGTTCAATGGGAGCCCCCGTTTACATCACCAAGTCATGGCGAGTCTTTAGTATACGTTGATTAGTTGCTCTGAGGTGATTGTTTAAACAAATGGAAATGAATCATTCATGTTTACTAATAGAGAAAGCTCAGCTACGCGTAACAGAGATGCCAACACAAGATTCTATATGCTACTCCTCAAATGTACAATTAATATGACGTCAGACAGGGTGAACGTCAAGACCAGGCAAATCTTAATTTTTCATTCAGAAATCATTGGTTAAACTAAACCAATCCCCTACTTCTTGAAGTCACTGATTATCCTAGCAAAAACTCCTTTTTTATCCACATCCTTGATGTAGTGTTATAACTATCTGTTACACTTTATTTACGTCATACTTCGACAAAACCCTGGAGTATTATAAAAGCCTATACCGTGAAAAAAAATAACACTCTACTACATTTGCACAACCAGCCATCTTCGTTTATCTTCAAGATATAATAAAATCGTGATTACAAATATAAATAATCATAAAACAAAAATAGAATATTGCAGAAAGAAGAATTCTTTACAAAAATAACGCTGTTCTTTTCTTATTTATTTTTAAATTATGAATCGTGCAAACGTTCTCTACAAAAGCCTGTCTAAAAAAACTAGTTTTGTTTTTTTTTAGTTAAAAGAATTTAGTTCACCCATATAACAATCATTCTAAACCTTAAAACAACATACAGGTACCCAATGTTTTCATCCAAGACCCAAGTAACTGTGTTTGGCTACAATTGTGTTACGTCTCAAATCAACCCTTCTACTTTCCTCACTGTAAAGGGGGATGGCAACCACAAAACAAAACGTTTTTTGAGGTGCAACAATGTATGTATGTATGTCTAGTTTAACAGGTTCTTGCTATTTATACTGATTGAGTGCAATGTGTTTCGCATTATTAGTCATAACGCATGTCTTTTAAAAGAAGGTTAGAGTGAATAAAATATGACATTTGAGTCAAATCAATGCAAACCCCTGGAATCTACGAGCTAATAGGGTAGTTTTCTACGTTTTATCACCTTTTTTATTGTAATTCCAATTATGTATTGAAAGTTAAGAACATTATTCTAATACTGAAATAAAATTGCTTGCAACACCTTTACCCGTTGTGACCGAACTTTCTTGTATTTCAAGCATTAGTGTAATTTTCCCAACCTATCTTCACTTTTAACGGCATGCTGCAAAACAACTTTTAAAACAAGTTATTGTATTTTGACTCCAAAATATAAGGTTGTAACCATTAATATCTTAAAATAACCTTAAATGCAATTGGCCACATGATCTCTTTTTTTCATACAATAAAAGAACTTTGTTTATTGGCTTTGTGGATTTGTAGTCGGTAATGACAGTATTACTGCTTTTATAATGCGTTATCATTATGAGTTCAGTTTGGAGTAGAAATAGTGTTCTATCCACTATGCAAACAATAATGCATGATAAGGTGTCATTTAGCAATGGCGAATCTGTTAATTTAAGTATAAGTTTGAAACGAAGTTGTCATGGCAAATGACATGTTCTCAAAAAGGATACGTGTAGCTGCTAGTACCCAGTAACTCATTGTGCCTGCCAACCAATTCGTCTTAAGTAGAAATCATAGAATTAAGGGTTTCTATGGCCCTTTCCACAGAACAATTAGATCTTGAATAGTAGGGTGATGAATTTGTATGCTCTATCATACTACGTTTTGTGAACAAAATTGTAAATAATGGAGGACCATTATTTGAGTGAATAGCCGTGTGGTCAAAATAATTCTAATAAGCATAAAGTAACTGAATCAGTATTTGTAGGGCTTATTTCTTCTAATTTGAACAAATTTAGAATGATTATGAATCACTAAATGTGTTCTACCCCTTTTACTTTGAAGAAATAAATTCCTATTTCTTCCCGATGGATCCCAGGCACAAGACCAGATCAGGAGGAGGCTTGAGAGGATATTTGGCATTGTATATTCGTTATGATTGGCTCGTTGTACACTAATTGGTAAAACACAATATATTAATTTATTGTAAATCTTTATAAATACGTTCAAAACTAATTAGGAGAGCTTTAATTAAGTACTTGTCGAGTTTATATTATGGTGACTTTTAATACTCAAAACACAAGTTAAAGAAGAAATGTGTTGAAAAAAATAAAAGTTACGAAAAGTGCTAAAGAGTTTGTAGCAAAAGCTCTGAATTTTAACGTAAGAGAGAGGTTGGAAGGAATGTACATTTAGGGTGAGAGGAGGAGATGTTTAGTGGGAAACAAATCTCTTAGGTTTATCACGTCTAAAAATTAAGTATTCCCCTAATAACTTTGATGCATAGCCATTTACCACCTTTAAGCTGGGTTTTCCTAGACGCGGAGTCGGCCAGCGGAGAGCGGACAACGGAGAGCGGACTCAGCTTGTCTTAGGTAATTTAATGTTACTGTTTTCCTAGCAGCGGAGCGGAATGCCATGTTAATTTCAATTCCGCTCTCCGTTGTCCGCTCTCCGCTGGCCGACTCCGCGTCTAGGAAAACCCAGCTTTACGATAGATTTTTTTATACGTATGCGTAGTTTATACATGCTTCACCTATTCTTTTGTTATACTTCTTCTAAATACCATGTACAGCAAACAACAAGTTATTAGACTTAAATAGGTTTTGTAAAAAATTTGATTTGATTTGAGGCATTAAAACGCCAATTTAGAAGAACTTTTAGCAAATGAACAAGGTTTAATGTTGGTTAAAATATTGTTTAATAATGTTATAAAGTATGCATTTATCACAAATCTTCTCAAAGTATGAGCAATACATTACATCTACAGTGTTCCATCAAGAATGAAATAAACTTTTATCTTCAATGTGCACTTTTAATTTTCAAAACTACTATTTGTGTTGTATTATGCTTTGATGTTAGGAACTTGGCTATCAATTACTGAATAAGTACTGAGAAACAGTTGGTAATAAATGGAACCACGTGTTATCAATGTTTCGTCAAAAATCAAGTTATTGCGTTTTTTCAATCTCTTATTTATTTATACGAAATATTTCCAATCAGATTAAATAAATACACTTTGTTATTAATAGAAGCCAGCCTGATTTCTTTAACTGATTTTGTTTTAGGTACATTAAGTGTTTTCGATATTTAGCCACCTTTGAGAATCATTATTTTCCCAAAATAGACTATGTCAAAGCTACCGTACAGGGTAATACTTCGGTAATGTTACCCTTCCTCATGTCTTAAATTTGCTTTTTCAAGGTAAAAATATGCAAAATGGTGAACAATGTAAAGAAAAGTATGATACGTTGTTGTTAAAATTTAAATATTTGACAACTACTAAAACATCTAAATAAATGCAACACAAATAGCGGTTTTGAAGGTTAGAAGCACACATCTTAAGAATACAGACGATTTTATGGTTGTTCCTGTTTTAGCGAATTTCCCATATAGGGAATAAGCTATTACCGTAGTACTCATGGTAAGACCTGGACGCGGGACCGATTTTTTTTTTCGTTTTGAGGTCCCTAGAGGCCAAAAACACCATCCGTTCAAATTCATATATATATATATATATATATATATATATATATATGTCCGTCAGCACGATAACTCAAGCAAAAATGATCCGATTTTGATGAAATTTGGTACAAACGTGTAAACGTACGTTTATTCGAACGAGTTCGCGATCCAGCACGATCGGACCATGGGAACGGGGATTATGGGGGGTTTTATGGGGTGAAAATAGGTTTTTCCCATTTTTGACCCAAAAAACATAAAATTTAGCAATTTCTTTCCAAACCATTTTGTAGAGCTTAAAAAAACAAATAATTTAGTATATTGAAGCACTATTATGCGCCTAATGGTTACGGAGAAAATTCCAAAAAATTGTAAATTTAAAATTCCCATGTTATTCTTATGGAGAATAAGTAAACTGTTGTAGTTTGCTTGTTTGTGAACATATTTTGATCAAATTTGGAAAATGTTTTTATTTCTTACTAACTATTCACATTTAAAAAAAAAAAAAAAAAAAAAAAAAACAGTTTTACCCTCCCTGATGCAGCAAACCTAAGTACTTGTTAAAATAATTCTATTTAAATCAAGAATAAATGTTATATTTTTAAGTAGACATTTCAGTGTAAATCCAATCAGTCAAATGGAAATTCGCTTAGTCTGCAGGTTTGCTGCGGCGGGGGTATTTTGATATATTACACTAGAAACTTTCATATCCTTTGTTTGAAGTTCATTGTTGGTGATGGTGAGTTAAATGTTGTTCAAAGGTTTATTGCGGACATTTACCATCACGATCGTAAAAAAAAAACCAATCCCCTTTTTTACCATCGTGATGGAAAATGTCCGCAATAAACCTTTGAATAACAGATGTACTATGTTATATATATTTAGAAAATTCGTAATAAATGTATACTTTATAACACAAAACTGGAGTCATACCTAGGTCCACCGCGGTCAATCTCCCCCGCGCTAGTTTCCGCAAGGTCTGCGGCCGGCGGAGCATGAGACCAACAATCCCTCCCACTTGCCTCTGAGTCGCACAGTTTGGTTTGGCCGATCTAACCAAACGGTGCGGCGGACAACTGGAGACTACTTCACTCGTAACTACGCCTGCAAAATGTAGGATGCTTTACCAAAGCACTGCTGTATTGCGGGCTGACTAATGAGACAGTTTTCTGTAAAGTAGTAATTGTACAAATTACCGTACACTTGCTAGGCTACGAAAAATAATTATTCAATTTTCATATCTATTCCACGATTATTTATTGTTAGTAAATGGTATGTTTATCTTCTTATATCTATATCTATACTAGCAAGAGGCCGTTGTGATTAAATACAACGGTCTCTAGTAAAATAATGGCTTTGAAATCCATGCACCACTTTACTCACTAATACAGGTACAGATTAAGCACATAGCATTAGAATAAGAACTCACTTTAAACACAAATGCAAATTGTTAACGACACCATTTAAAGAAAAATCAATAATTAAATAACAATATAAAAATAAGCCGTTTAATTATTAACACAAAAGGTTTCGTATGATTAGGTTATGCATACTGATAAACCACGGAATTAAGTTTCTGATATTTTTACTCAATTCAAATTACGTTACTCTATTTGTTTTGACCTAAGAACCTTCAGTGAAATACCAGTTTCCATTTGATTTATTTATTATTAAGATCGGACGTACCTTAAGCACACAGCCAAATCACGAACAACACAAATTGTAAAAAAACTGAGTTATTTATCATCGATTTATAGTCAAACGATCTTGCTTGCAACCTCAACAGTAACTGTCGACTTTGACGGGTTTCACCTAGTCAATCTTAAAAAAATCAAACTTTCCTAATTATTTGCAAATCTACACAAATTAGGCTTACCAATGACCTATTAATTAAAAACCTCGGTTCAGTAGAACTGTAGATTTAATCGTACAAAGTTTAACAATAACATCTTTCATTCAGTATTTTCTCACCACTATAAATTGGGAGGTTGCTTAACGTTTTCGCAAATACAGTAACTTTTAAATGGTGAGGAAATCGACCAAAGTGGACGGTGATACCTATTCTGAAAGAGAATAAAATTTACTACAAATAACTAATATCAAAGATTACATATGCTAACGCAAAAATCTTTGCTAATATGCATTTCTTGAAAATCTATATATATAAAATCCAATGTATGTTTGTCCTTTATGGACTCCAAAACCGCTCGACAGATTGTAATGAAACTTTCAGGCATTACTAAGCATTATTCAAGGATGGTTTGTGTGAAGATTGGTGCAGATCCGCCAATAGGGCTCCGCCCCAGTGGCTCTGGAGTTTCCCATGTTAACCTTATGAGTACTCATATTTAAATGGAATTAATGAATCTTAACAGCTGGTGCAACTAAACAATTTGATTCTGTGATGTTCAATAGCATTAGAAGTTAATAGGTTTACCAACAGGGAGCAGCACTATATTTATTTTTAATTGAGCGAAGCTCTTATACGTCGACTTTTATGCATTTCGTAATACGCAAACTCCTCCTAGACGGCTGAATCAATCGTTTTCAAATTTTGGATGGTGATAAAGACCATATCGGTGAGTGCCAACATCTATATGGCGTTAAAAATAACTCTCAGGAATCCGCCCCACTGGGTCTCAAAGTTTCAATGTAATCCTTATGGAAGCAGTATTTGACACATAAACAAAGACATATGATCAGCTGTTGACTTTTGAATACAGTAGATAAAGAAATAGCTGATAGCATTATTCCACAGATATTAGAACAGAAACGGTATGAATCATAAATTTAATCAAATGACGACACTAGCTTGAGGTCCGTGGCGTAGGAAGTGCTAAAGGAAGTACTAAAGGTGAGCAGTCTGGAGTGTGGAAACTGTTTATGACGATTAGATTTAGGTATCGACATTCCTAAAATTCTATGGGAAGGGAGGAAAACGGGTCCGCGACGTAGGAAGTGGTGAAGAAAGTACTAAAGGTGAACAGTCTGGAGTGTGGAAACTGTTAATGACGATTAGATTTAGGTATCTGCATTCCAAAAATTAAGGGAAGGGAGGAAAACAGGTCCGCGACGTAGGAAGTGATGAAGAAAGTACTCAAGGCGAGCTGTCCGGAGTGTGAGAACTGTTTATGACGATTAGATTAAGGTATCTGCAATCAAAAAATGCTATACAAAGGGAGGGAAACAGGTCCGTGGCGTAGGAAGTGGCGAAGGAAGTATAAAAGGCGAGCAGTCCGGAGTGTAAGAACTGTTTATGACGATTAGATTAAGGTATCTGGAATCATAAAATGCAATGGGAAGGGAGGTAAACAGGTCCGTGACGTAGGAAGTGGTGAAGGAAGTAGTAAATGCGAGCAGTCCGGAGTGTGGGAACTGTTTATGACCATTAGATTAAGGTATTTAAAATCCTATGATGCTATGGGAAGGGAGGGAAACAGGTCCGTGACGTAGGAAGTGGTAAAGGAAGTAGTAAAGGCGAGCAGTACGGAGTGTGGGAACTGTTTATGACGATTAGATTAAGGTATCTGCAATCATAAAATGCTATGGGAAGGGAGATAAGGTCCGCGACGTAGGAAGTGATGAAGGAAGTAGTCAATGCGAGCTGTCCGGAGTGTAAGAACTGTTTATGACGATTAGATTAAGGTATCTGTAATCATAAAATACTGTGGGAAGGGAGGAAAACAGGTCCACGATGTAGGAAGTGGTGGAGGAAGTAGTCAAGGCAAGCTGTCCGGAGTGTGGGAACTGTTTATGACGATTAGATCAAGGTATCTGCAATCCTAAAATGGTATGGGAAGGGAGGTAAACAGGTCTGTGACGTAGGATGTGGTGAAGGAAGTAGTAAATGCGAGCAGTCTGGAGTGTGGGAACTGTTTATGACGATTAGATTAAGGTATCTGCAATCATATAATGCTATGGGAAGGGAGGAAAACGGGTCCGTGACGTAGGAAGTGATGAAGGAAATAGTCAAGGCGAGCTGTCCGGAGTGTGGGAACTGTTTATGACGATTAGATTAAAGAATATGCAATCATAAAAAGATATGGAAAGGGAGGGAAAAAGGTCCGTGGCATAGGAAGTGGCGAAGGAAGTAGTAAAGGCGAGCAGTCTGGAGTGTTGGAACTGTTTATGACGATTAGATTAAGGTATCTGCAATCATAAAATGCTGTGGGAAGGGAGGAAAACAGGTCCACGATGTAGGAAGTGGTGAAGAAAGTAGTCAAGGCAAGCTGTCCGGAGGGTGGGAACTGTTTATGACGATTAGATCAAGGTATCTGCAATCCTAAAATGCTATGGGAAGGGAGGTAAACAGGTCCGTGACGTAGGAAGTGGCGAAGGAAGTAGTAAAGGCGAGCAGTCCGGAGTTTTGGAACTGTTTATGACGATTAGATTAAGGTATCTGCAATCATAAAATGCTATTGGAAGGGAGGTAAACAGGTCCGTGACGTAGGAAGTGTTGAAGGAAGTAGTAAATGCGAGCAGTCCGGAGTGTGGGAACTGTTTATGACCATTAGATTAAGATATTTGCAATCCTATGATGCTATGGGAAGGGAGGGAAACAGGTCTGCGACGTAGGAAGTGGTGAAGGAAGTAGTCAAGGCAAGCTGTCTGGAGTGTGGGAACTGTTTATGACGATTAGATTAAGGTATCTACAATTATAAAATGCTTTGAGAAGGGAGAAAAACAGGTCCACGATGTAGGAAGTGGTGGAGGAAGTAGTCAAGGCAAGCTGTCCGGAGTGTGGGGACTGTTTATGACGATAAGATTAAGGGATCTGCAATCTTAAAATTCTATGGAAAGAGAGGGAAACATGTCCGCGACGTAAGAAGAGGTGAAGGAAGTAGTAAGGTGAGCAATGTGGAGTGTGGGAACTGGAAACCGTTTGTAGCAGTTAGATTAATGTATCTGCAATGCTGAAATGCTATAAGAAGGGATGGCGAAAGAAGTAGTAAAGGCTAGCAGTGCGGAGTGTGGTGAATGTTTGTGGCAATTAGATTAACGTAATTTAAAATACTAAATTGCTATGGAAAGTGATGAAAACAGGCCCACGATGTAGAAAATGGCTTAGAAAGTAGTAAAGTATGAGCATAGTGTGAAAACCGTCTGTGGCAATTAGATTGATGTATCTTTAATCCAAAAATGCTATGAGAAGGGAAGGAAACAAGTCTATGACGTAGGAAATTGTGAAGGAAGTAGTAAGGCTTGCAGTGCAGAGTGTGGGAACTGTCTTTGGCAATTACATTAATGTATTTGCAATCCTAAAATGCTATAGGAAGAGAGGGAAATAGGTCCACGACGTGGGGGTGGTGAAGGAAGTAGTAAAGGTCAGCGTGTTGAGTGTGAGAATGGATTAATGTATCTGCAATGCTAAAACGCTATGGGAAGAGACTGTAGACTGTAGGTTAAAATAATTACGAAGCACGAATCGATACATATTTCGATACATGCTATCGTTTAAAATAGAAATTTACAACTGAGTTGACAACAGCTGATTTTTACTCCATAGAGGATAAAAACTATTTTTACTTCCTAAAGAGTAAAAATGCTACTTTAGACCCGCAAGGCATGCATTAAAAACGACTGGTATTACTGCAGTATGACCAAAACAATATAATATAAACCCTTGATGGCTCCGCTCAATTTTGTGGATGCCTCTGCGAACGCCACCTAGTTTATGAGAACAGTTAATTTGCAACCAAAAGGTGAGTGAGCGTAGCGAACGAACTTCAACCTGGAGGCGAGTTAGCGTAGCGAACGAGCTAACCTGAAGGCAAGTGAGCGCAGCGAACGAGCTCCAACCTAAAGGTGAGTGAGCGTAGCGAACGAACATCAACCAGGACGTGATTGAGCCATGCGAACGAGCTCATCTTGAAAATGAACGAGCATGTGACATAAAACCACAATACGTCTGTCGGGCCAGCTAGTACTTAATAAAGGCAGCCAAATGCTGGCTACAGATAGAAACTTGAAAACAGCAGTTTTCAATCTAAGGTAACGCATGTACAAATTTACTGATTTTGTTGAAATTAAACATTTAACTATTTGAATTTGGGTTTGCGTACATATTACAATGTAAAAAAACCTTGAAAATTTGATATATTTCACCAGATAAGAAAAATGAATGGACAAATAGTAGTACTGTATTTCCTAAGCAATCATTGAAACAACCAATTTGTTAACATGTAAACTATGAAAGTCATAGAACGCTACCAAGTTCGTGGCTCCATAGAGGTATATTTTAAAAAGTGGATCACTCAATGTTACTTGATTGAGTTACATTACTTCACCGAGTGAAGTAAAGAAGTTGTTTACGTCATGCTTGGCATAGGGAATTTTGACATGGCGGGTTAGGTAAAGAATCTTAATAGCTGTTTCAACTAAACAATACGAATCCATGATGTTAAATATAGCATTAAAAAGTTAAAAGGTTTACCAACAGGGTGCAGCACCCCTGTCAGGGATTTTGAAAGAATTTTAAATAGATTTGTTTTTCTAACAAAATATATGGATGAAGTATAATTTAAAACGTGCTAGGTAAATTAATGGTATGTTTCGGGAATAAATAGTTTTATTTTAAAATGACGTACACATGTTTGTAATATTCCTGGAATTAGTTTGGGTTTTTATTACTCAACTTAAATGATGTAAATAGCCAAAGGCAAGACAACGTCTGCCGGCTTCAGCTAGTTTTTTATCATCCTATCTCTTCTCTGGCATTATTTAAAATGATTACTTTGCATTATAAAGTGATTTCATACGATGTAGGCCCACTTAATATGTCTTACAGTATGCTCCTTCAATCACGGCTAAAAGATCATATACACCTATAAAGAATCATTAAATTGTGAGTGATGATGATAGAATGATAAGTATTTGTTATTTAGTTAGAAGAAGATTGGCCTAAAAATGGGACCCATTGGCTTCATAATGGGGCAAGAATAAGTGACCCAATGTCCCCAGTGTCAATAAGCAAACTTTTTTAATGAAAAGAAAACTGCTTTTCGTGGTGGGCCCTCCATAATAGTAGGCTATTTTTATGACGCATTCATCCCTTAGCCACCTTCCTAAGATAAAAAAAATTATTACATATGAGATTATGAGTTTCAAAATGGAAAAGAGTGTTTCTTCAGCGTGTAGATTCTTACAATAATAATAATACGACATATTATAATAACGAATAATATGACAGAATAAAGTGTTTTCCGTACGTGAATGTGAGTGAGTGTATGTATAATTGAAATAACATAAATTATGTAAGCAGCCAGATTGGGTAAAATAAAATATGTAAAAACAACAATTCATTTAATTTAAATAACAACCCCTAATTATTTGGCCCACAATGGAATGATATGCCGGGCACGTTATCGGTACTCATACTTGAGTACCATCTCCATTAATCGAGAATAACTGTTGAGAGACAAATGCCCTCAAACACCAAACACCTACTACAAAACACGGGGTGGCCACAGGGGTTGCAAAGCCTCGTGAGAGCTGCTAACACCGCAGAAGCGGCGCGGCGGTTCGATGACCAGAGGGTCCAGTATTGCAAAAATTACTTTAACGGAGCAAGAGAACAAAGAGTTTGAGTTCCTTGAAACCCAAACAAAGACCGTTGTGTTGGGGTGCGAGCTTTCTCTCGGCGGCAGGTAGCTACAGCCGCGACAAGGGTCGCTGCAGTTGTAGCTAAATAATATCATCGACGCATTGACGGTTGTGGATAGATATTGTTAAAATAAAAATGAATTATACTAATTATTATAGTTCAATGTCCTAATTAAGAGCTTAATTTTTACGCAAAAACCTTATATCAGACAAATGTGCTTTATGGACAGATTTCACGTTTAAGTCCCTACCACGTGCAACACTTGGTTTTTTTAGCGAATTTCCCTATAGGAAAGTAGCTATTACCGTAGGTGGCACGGGAAGACCTAGGCCCGGGACCGATTTACTTTTTCATTTTTCAGTTTAGAGGCCAAAAACACCATTCGTTCAAATTTGTATTTATGTGTATCCGTCTATATAATACGTGAAGGCGATTTCTACGAAAAACTACCCCTCCGTTAATAATGGACAGATTTTTACAAACGATGTATCAAAATTAAGTATTTTTTGTGTAGACGCCCCCTTTCACCAATTCCTGTAATAAAAGTTCTCGGACTTTGCCCCACAGGCCATCAAATTCCCAATGTATTTATTATTAAGAAAATGTTTTCTCTATTTAACAGACGAATAATATGTATTAACTAGCATACCTGTTGCTCGAATTCGAGGAATTGCTAGGTATTAAAGGCGTTATTTAAAAACAAATATCAGTCATAATTTCTGAAGACTTTAAAAGATTTGACTCAAAGATTATGGATTTACTCAAGATGTACATTACAGATCGATATAATCAACATTTCCTGTAAATATCTTATCATTTTTCAAAAGCTGATCTTGTTTTTAGTGTTTTCTACAAATAGCCTTACTCATAGCCGTATTAGGTTGTCCATAATAACGATTATAAATTAAAAAAAAACATTATTTATATTTCTTCTCATCGGTGGTGTTCTATGACTTTTAGCGAATTTCCCTATAGGGAAGTAGCTATTACCGTAGGTGGCATGGTAAGACCTAAGCCCGGGAGCGATTTACTTTTTCATTTTGATGTCCCCAGAGGCCAAAAACACCATTCGTTCAAATTTTTATATATGTATATATATATATATATATAGATTTATATATATATATATGTGTCCGTGAACGCGATAACTTGAGTAATTTTTGTCCAATTTTGATGAAATTTGGTTTAAAGGTGTAAAGCGGGATAAACTTGAATGAGTTCGCGAACCAGCATGATCGGACCATGGGAACAGGGCTTTACGGGGGGTTTTATGGGGTAAAAATTGGTTTTTCTCACTTTTGACCCTCAAAACACAATGTTTCCCAATTTCTCTTTATACCTTTTTAAAGAGCTTAAAAAAACAAATAATTCAGTATATAAAAGTATTTTTGTACGGTTATTGGTAACGGAGAAAATTAAAAAAATTGTAAATTTAAAATTCCCATGTTATTCTTATGGAGAATATTGTAAAATGTTGTAGTTTGGTTGTTTATGGATATATTTTGATCAAACTTGGCAAACTTATTTTTTTGTACTAAGCTATTAATATTTTACTAAAAAACACACTTTATTAGTTTCCTTGTAGCAGCAAACCTAGGTACTTGACCTATAATGTTATTTAAATATATTTAATTGAAAATCAATTCAGACAAATGGAAATTCGCTTAGTTGTCAGGTTTGCTGCGACGGGGGTATTATATGTTTCCATAGTTTGCAAATCGGCTCTTTCAATGATTACTAAGAAATGCAGCACAGTGTTAATTCAGTTTTCTTTTTAGTATATCAAATTATCCAGGCTCTCTCGCTTTTTTCCATTGTAATATTTACGCCAACCCAAATTCAAATAGTAAATATTTCATTTTAACCGAGTCAGTAAATGTTTGTAGAAAACTGTTAAATTAGCAAACTTATTGACTGTTTACAATAACATATGTTCTTCTTCTCACTTTTAATTCCTGACCACAGCTGGAGTTTAATAACAATGTTTGTTTCCCATGTTAATCTTATGGAGGAATACAAAACTTTAAAGGGCCCCAGGGCCTCACTCCCTAATTATTTCCCTAAAAAGAAAGTTTCCTGCACAACTTCACGGTACGCTCTTTCCAATGACACCAAGAACATGTAAATTGGTTCAGTAGTTTCGGAGGAGTAATTGTCACAAAAAACCTGCTTGCGTATTAAATAAGCACGAGCTGTTGGCCCCGTCCTACGTACGGGAATCGAGTAGTCAATTAAAACTGAATATGATTCAGAACAGATAGTTTACAACTTGGTGGCCGATTCACACACACTGGCTTTGAGTACAGTAGCTACATACCACCATGCACTGCATGGGCCTACTATCACTTACCGCACCTTGTTAATCACCTTGGCCACTGAAACCTCTAAAATGATCCTGGCCTCCTGGCTCTTCTATCCCCTGCCATTTCTGGATGACAGGAAGACAGGAAGATACCAGTCTGAAGATGTCTTTCATTACTTGGTCTTCCAAGTGGTCGTCTACCTTGTAGTACTCCTTAGAATACACTTTTAAAAGTTGAAGTATCTTCTCTCCGCCATGCAAAGCCTGCCCAGCCCATCCGAGATCCGAGCCTTTTGGTCTAATTTTGGAATGTACCCCTTTATCAAGTTTCTGAATCATACAGTACTACTGGGATCTTTATGATATGGTATGAATCGATACTGACACCCTGCAGCTTACTGGTCAGTTTTCTGGAGACCTACTACACCGGTTGACATTTTCATTACGAATAAAATGTGTCCTGTATGCAGTCATACTTATATTCAAACATCTAGAAAAAGATGAATCAACACGTAAACCACTTATCTTAAATGGATTAAGCACTTAAACTTAGACGGATTACATTTATGACATAACTTGATTATACGTTTAAAAATGTTTAGTTCAAAATTACACAATCTCCTGATAACATAGATCTTTTTACGGTAGAAAATAAACTGCATTTTAAAGTAAAATATCGTGTAGGGAAACTCTGACAATCAATATTTTTGTATACAAACAACTTGTAACATAAACATTTCAATGACAGTTAGAAACCAGCTGTTAGTTAAACCACCACAAAAACGACTTTAACTCGTCCGTCGGCTGCTAGACTTTTTGAAAATTAAAACTTAATTTCTAAAAAACTGAAAACCCTAAACTAAAATTATGGCCTCGTCATTCCCTAGTTCTCAAAATTATCTTTCTTTCAACACAAAAATCATAAAAATCCGTCAAGTGGTTGATTCAGAATCGTAAAATAAAATACCCCCGTCGCAGCAAACCTGCATACTAAGCGAATTTTCATTCACCCGGCTTGATTTCTACTAAAATATTCCCTATAAATTTTCAGATTTATTTCCTATTTAAATAACATTAATTTTAGTGAGTAGTTAGGTTTGCTGCTACGGGAAAGATGTTGAGGTGTGTTTTTTTTTTTCAATTGAAATATTGATAGCTTAGTATGAAATAAGCCAAATTGCCAAATTTGATTGAAATATATCCATAAACAAGCAAACTAGAACAGTTTAAAAAGGTTTAAATACCTGCTATTAAGCAATCCATTTAAAAAACAGAACAGTTTATTTATTCTCCATAAGAATAACATGGGAATTTTAAATTTACAATTTCTGTTAATTTTCTCCGTAGTCAATGAACATTAAAAAAAACTTCAATATACTAAATTATTTGTTTTTTTAAGCTCTTCAAAATGGTCTAGAGAGAAATTTAGAAATTTAAAGTTTTTAGGGTCAAAAATGAGAAAAACCCATTTTTACCCCATAAAACCCCCCATAAACCCCTGATCCGATGGTCCGATTATGCTGGTTCGCGAACTCGTTCGAATAAATGTAGGTTTACACGTTTGTACCAAATTTCATCAAAATCGGATCATTTTTGCTCGAGTTATCGCGCTAACGGACACATATATATATATATGAATTTGAACGGATGGTGTTTTTGGCCTCTGGGGACCTCAAAACGAAAAAGTAAATCGGTCCCGGGTCTAGGTCTTACCATGAGACCTACGGTAATAGCTTATTCCTTACATGGGAAATTCGCTAAAAACCCTGTTTCGTTTTAATATATAGGATTTTTAATATATATGGATAGATAGATATAGATATACTAGGTCCCTTTTGCTCTAATTCGAGCAATGCCTAAGTATTACAGGCGTTATTTAAAAACGAATAACAGTAATAATTTATGATGAGTTTAAAAGATTCGTCTCAAAGATTATGGAAATACTCAAGGTGTACATAACATATCGATATAAACTTAATCAACATTTCTTGTAAGTATCTTACATTTTTCAATAGCTGATTATTGTTTAACGTTTTCTTAAAATAGTCTTACTTATTATTTCGTAAATTGCCCTTTAAGGTCGTAATTAATTTCTAAAGGGAACTTTCCATATACCTGTTAAAAATAACTTAGCTGTACTTATTTGTTTGTTATTCTTCCAATTTATTTCTTTATTAAAATAAGTGTGATTTTTTTTATATTACTGTATTCTGTTTTGAATATTTCAGCTTAACTTAACCAATCAATAGTTTTATTTATACTTAAGAAGTCAAACGGGGTGAAGCCCGTGGGTAACTAGTCGTTATAACACTTAATCTCAATAACGGAACATATCAATACAACTACACAAACAACAAAAATAAAAAAATAACTTAAATAGAAATAAGGAGTGAGCCAAACTTACAACTTACACGAGGTTGTTTTGTCAAATGTTTGATGGTTTAGACGTAACCAATTTCAATTTTTGGGAATAATAGAGTCCTATAATAATAGGAAGAATAGAGTGCAGTCAACCTCCACTCAACAGCTCGATAGGTGTTGAGTAGTTTTGGTTGTATAAGTCCACCGTCAACCGTTTCAAAAATACGAAACGATTGGAAATAGAATGACTCGACACTCAACTCAACAGTCAACCAGGTGGGGCGGTGGCGGTCTGTCGGCAAGGGTTAATCCAGGGCCCCAGGTGGGCGGTGGCGGTCTGTCGGCAAGGGTTAATCCAGTTTCCCAAGTTACATCTCAGAATGACGCGTTCTGGGACGTAAATCTCTTTACAGTACCTACAATTTGTGTTATTCACTCATCTTATTCAAAGAGATTGCTTCTTTCACTGAGGTATTTATTTAAAGCCCCATGGTCTGAGTAGTCCTATTAAATAGACGGACAGTTTTATTTCCCCGAGGTCCTCGAAGATCCTCAAAAATGTAGTAAATATACGACTGAAAAGCTAATGTGGGTGCCAACAAATAATTTTCAAGACGAATTAAATAATGGAGGCTAGCAGAGTTGTAAACCTCTACTAGTCACTAAGTGATTCAATCATTGGCGTAAATAACATCCCCCTTGACTCCTATATGGTAGGGAGCACAGAATCCCAGAGGGGTGCTAAGGGCCGAATGTCACCATCCACCACAATCGAGAACGTTTCCGTCGCCAAGGGAGTGGTGTCTCCAAGACCAGAAGATGATTTTGCCACAACCGCGGAAAAAATATCATCGTTGCTGTGACAGCGGGTGACGAAACTAATGTCTATAAGACCGAAGAATGTATTTATAATTTTGCCGCAATCGCGAAAAAATAACATTGTTCACGTGACCACGGGAGACGAATATAATGTCATCAAGACCGAAGAAGATATTCACGATTTTCCGCAATGGTGGAAAAAGATGAAGTTGTTTCCATGACAACAGGAGACGAACGTGGTTTCTGCAAGACCAAATAATATATATTCATGATTTTGCCGCAATGGCAGACAAAATTTGCATCGTTTCCGTGACCGCGGGAGACTATAATAATGTCTACAAGACCGAAGAAGATATTCACGATTATGCCTCGTCGTAGAAAAGATTACGTCGTTTCGGTGACCGCATGAGACGAAAATAATGTGTACCCAACCGAAATAATATCCATGATTTTGTGGCAATGGCGGAAAGATATTACGTCGTTTCGGTGATCACAGAAGACGAAGAAAATGTCTACTAACCCGAAATAATATTCATGATTTTGCGCGTAATCGCAGAAAAGGTTGTCGACATTTCGGTGACAGCGATACAGTATACGAAAATAATGTGTGCAATTCCGAAGAATGTATTTACAATTTTGCTGCTATCAAGAAAAAATACATTGTTTCCATGACCACGGGAGACGAAAATCATGTCTAGAATACCGAAGATGATATTCATTATTTTCCATAATGACGGAAAAAAGATGACATTAATTCCGTTACAACTGGAGACGAACGTGACTTCTTCTTCTGCAGGACAAGATATTTACGATTGTGCCCCATCTCGGAAAAAGATAATGTCGTTTCCGTGAACGTGATAGACTATGTTATTGTCTTCAAGACCACAGAAAACCTACTACTATAACCCAGAATGCCAATCGCATGGTAAAAAGCATTAAGTGTTTTGAGAGAGCTTTGCCTGTCAATTTGTAGGCAGAGCCACCAGCGTTGCCATGCACTCAGGATAGCAACGCTGGTGAGAAGAAAGCGAGTTAATAAAAACAAGCCCGTGGGGCGTAGCCCAAGGGAAATATGAAAATTAAATTATACAATATTGCATTGTCTTCCATTTGTGAGCTATGTTTCAAGTTTCAAGTCTCTAGCTCATCGGGAAG